>NW_024097494.1:0-106259 GCF_016545835.1 Crotalus tigris | reverse complement strand
CTGCGCATGCGCACGGCGCTGGCGACAGCCTGTCTGGTCCCGGGCAGCCTTGCACCTGCCCGGGACTGCCTGCAAACGCCCGAGCCGTTTGCAAAGGCTCGGGACATAACAGGCATGGCCAGATGATTGTCGGGCGGTGAACGGCCAGCTGGTTGTCGGACGGCGCATGGCCAGCTGATTATCGGAAGGAGCTAAGGACGCAGGGGCGTATTACTTATGTTAGGTGACCGGATGGTGGTTTGCAGGGGTTGGCTGGGTGGGGATGGTTTCACTGGGGGCGTGGCGGGTAGATCCACTATGTAAGGACGCTGGGAACAGGCCATTTCCAGTGCTGACTTTTTCAAACTTCACTTCTTCAGTAAAGTTCGTTCATGGTTCTTGTTTGTGGTTTATTTCTTCGTTACGAAACACCAGGCTAGGATGACACAACAATATTAACCACCAGGAAGTACAAAATGTACCTTCAACTATAATTAGCCATGACTGAAATGTGTATCTCTAAAATCTCATCCAAGATACTATATACCAATTCTTTTTTAACTGGGTCTGAAGAGCTGTTTATTTTTCAGATGTATAAGTCACCAGAATCATAAAAATAACTCACTGGAATCATTAAAATGGTGGCACTCAATACTAAATAAACACAATAATACCAAAGACAAATGCCTTATAAACAGGCTTAAAAAGAACACATAAAAGCCTCCAGAAAGGCTATTTTCAACTTTTTTTTTTTTTCAGGAAGCAGATAGTATTGTTAATCTGAGCTGCTTAAATTCTAGAATGCCAGCTCTTTCATAGGAAAAACCAATTTGGTGTAGTTGGTAAAGCACTAAGCCACAAACCAGGAGACTTGAGATGTAGCCCTGTTTTAGGCAGGAAACCTGGCTGCATGACTTTGTCCAGTCACTCTTCCTCAGCCCAACTCACCTCACAGGCTTGTTGTTATGGAGAAAATAGGAGAAGGAAGGACTATAAGATATGATTGCCACCTTGAGTTATTTATAAAAGTGTCATAAAATAATAATAATACAAATATGGGATAAAAATAATCTTAAAAAATAATAAAAGAAAACTATGCTTCTAGGCTTCAGCCTAATCTCTCACAAATGAGAGCTAACTAATGGCTTTTCTTGGCATGATCAAAGTCATAGGACAACTCTAGTGGGAAGATGTGGTTCTACAGATAATCCAGCAGCCAGACGTCAAGGGCTTTATAGGCTAAAACTAGCACTTTAAATTGCACCTAGACACTGATAGAAAGTCAGTATAGAGGCCCAAGACAGGCATAATACGTGCCCACAGTAAACATTTTTCACCAATTAAAACTTCCAGGGAGCCTTTAAAAGCAGGTTCACGCATAGTTTGATCCAGAAATTCAATTAGATAGACATAAGGGGGTAAGCAAATGCCAGTTTTGGCTGATATGGTAGGATCTGACTACAGTCAGATCCTATCATATCAGCCAAAACTGGGCAAAGCCCTCACCCACAGCCATGGCTTCCACCTGATGATGAAGTCCAGAGTCCAGACATCACAGATATATTTTTGTGGCAATACAATCCCATCCAAGACAAAACAGGGAACATAAAAGAATTCATGTACAAACACCTTGCTAGGGAACAATTTAAGCTATTCTCTCCCATCCAGACCCTCATAGTCTCCAGACATTGGAAAAAGACTTTGATAGCATTTCCAACATACAACTGGTCATAATTATGAAACCAATCTCATATTGCCCGATGACCTCCCATAGTGGCTTCATGTGAATGTTCAGTAATTGAGGGGAATGTAGGACAGATCTTGCTGGCATTCCACATTAGAGCAATCATCAGGCCAAACCCTACACCAAAACACCACTGACTTGAACCAGCCTCTGAGGAAGGAGCAGAACCATGTAAAACAAGTTCTCAAATCCTCAGTCAGTCCAGAAAAATATCATGTTTGGTGTTCTGAAGGCTACTGATAGATCCAAAGAGATCAGGACAAGCACAATAGTTCTGTCATGGTCCTGATATACATCATCAATCAACTAATGCCCATACCTAGTTCTGAATCCTGACAGATGAGGGTCAAGATACTGCTTCTTTTACAGCAAACCACTATTTCAATAATCTTTGTTAAGAAGAGAAAGATAGATATTAAACATTTGTTATCTAACATATCCAAATATATACATTAAAGAGGAGGAATCCAACATCTCTTTAAGGAATGCAGGCATAAACTCATCTTGCACTGATGCTTTCACAGCCTCCAAGATCCAGAGAACAACCTGCGCAACTCCCACCCCTAGCTTTCTGAAGAAGCCAAGAGGGACAAGGATCCAAGGACATCTTAGAGATACATGTCAAACTTGCAATGTCATGTGACATCGTGCAATGTTTCAGGACAGTTTTACCATTGCTGGCAATGGGGTGGGCGTGGCTTCTGCATGACGTGTCCGGCCCATGGGCTGGCAGTTTGAAACCCCTGTCTTAGAGAGTACGCTATTCACTTTCTCAGATGTAACAGGCCAAAAGGAAATGCAGGTAATCTGGAAATATGCCTCAATAGATCTCAAATATAATCAAAATTAAAGCAAAACATTGAGCAAACTAGTCACAGGGTGTCTTATTCAAAAGGGAATTAACCACCCACAAAAGGCTCCCAAATGTCAATCAGCCAAAGCAGTAAGAAAGTAAAAACAGGTATGGCTAGAAAGATGAATTAGAGAGAAAGGAATGTGATATGTAATTTTGAATATATATTAGCAAAAAGAAGGCTATTGAATGATTAACATATTGTTTATGATAATTAGCTATTATCTATTATTGTTTGTTAAATACATGAACCCAGACATTACGCTGTTTGCTAAATATTGAGAATGTTTTTGGAAAAACCCCAATCCCAACCCTAATCTTAATCCTAACCCTAACCTAAATCCCAACCCCAACCCTGACCCCACCTTATTCCTAACCCCATAAAAACTAATAAAATCTATACCAAAAGAAAGGAAAAAAAAGAAAGTAGAAACAGGTATGCCATAAAGTATGCTTAAACATGGACATACACTCATGCGTAGTAAAATTTAGTCTACTTTGTTTCTACCTATACACCAGACATTGCTTTTGCCACTTCATCTCATGGAAATTCTCAGTAAACAAGGAGATTGGCCAGCAGGAAGAATGCATCTAAATGGGTTAGGCCTTGGCATCTAGATCAGTAAGTGATCTGTCCATGACAAAGGGCAGACAACAGTAACATCCATATCCAAATTACACAATTGCTCAGATGTAAAACCTATGTTTAACACATGGTGTCTACATGCATCAGAGCCAATATGACCTAGGATAGGCTCTTGGTTGTCATGGAAGACATGAAATTCCTAGTATCACAAGACTCAGCCCCATCCACCTGGAGACTGAAGTTTCCCTGAAGGGGGGAATCTCTATTTCCACAGTCTAGCAACCAGATCTAGTCACTTAGGAAGGGATCCTAAGGACATGCAAGGCAACTGGAACACTAAAAGGACTCCTAGCTTGTCCTAGTACTTAATTGAACACATAGACATTCACATCCACTCACATTTGGAATAGCAATCCTTGTTGCAAATAAGGCATCACAGTTGATCAACACTATCCCAGCCTTGGCAATGAAGTTACTACAGCCCTGAAATCTGGCTGGGTAGATTCCTAAGAAGACATCAGTGTTTTCTCTCAACTGGGCCTCAGTGATAAAATCCAAATTGCTCATTTGTTTCCTATCAAATCATTGATAGATGCAGTCTAATTACAGCTGGTACTGGCATTAACTAGCACCAGCTTGAAGCCAGGTATCCAAAAATCAGGCTTTAGGATCCTAGATAGGGGCAACTATTTTTTGCCCTACTGCTGGCCTATGACATCTCTCTTAGCCCAACAAGACCAGGATAGTGCACTGTGTTTCTCCTCCACTGCACAGCTAGCTTTAATCTTATTTATTATGGCAACTTACACCACATTCCTCTCTTTTTCCACACTTCCTTGCTTCAGTCAGCCATGTTCTATATTTTAGTATTTCAGCATTATGAACAAAGACACTATATGTATTAAGGGTATACAGGGTTTTTTGCTTAGCCTAAACTATTTATGAAAATGGAAAGTGAAGAACACTATACCTTTGTCCCTTGGAAATAAAACATAATACACATACAAAACAATTATAACACTGTGACTGGTATTGCCAATTGACCATTAGCATTCATTCAGGCTAATGTTCAATTGGCAATACTAGCCATAGTGATGATTTATTTATTTCTAAGCACTGTTGCTAAACAGAATTTGATGTGCATGTTTCAAAGCAAAGTGAGTAATGTGATGACATAAAGCAAAAATGCTAAAGAACACCAGACTGAGAGATGGACAGCATATAAATTTAATAAATGAAATAAACCAGACATTCTTAGAAAACAATAATGTTAAGTAACTGCAGTACTTTTTTTTAATAGTGCCTGAAACATAAAAAAAGGTAAGCTGGGTCACTGAGGAGAATCTACTGTAAGTGGGATATAAGGGGGGGGACTAACAATATTTGTATTTTTTCTGGTAAATTATTTTGTGCATTGGTAACTTTTCTCATGGCTGCCATTTATGAAAATCTCCATATCATGTTCTCAATATTTCACATGTACTCATGGATCTCTCCATCCTCTTTAACTCAATTTGAGTTGGTACTATATGAGAGGACAAATTCGTGACACAAAAATATTTTAATATGTCTAAATGATTGCCTAAGCAGGCTATAACTATGTACATACAATTCACTTATGTCTGTTTTGTTGATTTATTCTATATGTTATTAATTAGCAATTAGCATATATTAGGTGTTGACATTTCACTTTTAATGTTAGAATCATAACTATAACTAATTTTCTCTCTACACAATTAGTTTAAAACTATTAAAAAGGAAAGGCAGAGTTATCATTTTTTATTTCAGCCTGAAAATCTATTAGGAAAGTAATAAATAACTTGCATGATAAGTGTTCTGAGGAGCACAAAAAATGTTAAGACTCAGTAGCAATAAGAATAAACAGATAGTAAGGAAATGATTACTGCAGTAGCACAGCAAAGTCAAACTGCACCTGACATTTCATCTTCCTAAAGTCACAAGACCTTGATACTGCCTGATCCATTTCAGTATGTGTACAAATATATGGCCTTCCATTATCATTTTGTCCAAGGACCAGAACCAATTCCTGCATTATTAAGTACCAAATATAGCTCCCATATTTCACTTTAATTATATTTAATCTTCTGGCATTAATAGATTTCATATTCTGCTCCCTTTCTGCTATTCCAGAGAGAAAAACAATACCTCAAGGCTTGTAATTTTACACAAGATTTTTAGGTTTAATTTTTGTCTGGCTTTAAAAAACAAACTCTGGGTGCTTCCCGCTTAAAACTATTTTTCTTTCAGCTCCCCATCTGACCCACTATTACACAGCCAGCCAACTTCCTCATTTTTTTTATTCTTCCTTTAGTGACCTTGGTTTAACTCAGTGGTTCTCAACCTTTTTAATGCCGCGACCCCAACCGGTCGTAAGTCAAGGACTACTCAACTGGTCGTAAGTCAAGGACTACTTAACTGGTGCAGCACCATTTGCAGAATGGGACTTTTGGTGGGCTCAGCAGGGCAGAGACAGCCTGGACAATTCCTATTGGCTTTTGAAAGCCAATAGAATTAGACTCTATTCAAGAGAGTCTATTCTATTGGCTTTCAAAAGCCAATAGATTAAAAGGGAGTAGCACAGCTAAGGAAAAGGGGGGGAAAATGGCAGACTGCATTGTTTGGTGACCCCCCCCCATGAAATGGTCCTTCGACCCCAAATGGGGTCCCGACCCACAGGTTGAGAACCACTGGTTTAGCTCTTTAAGCCAACACAATACTGTATCCTCTTTCTGAAGCCACGGGCGGAGCCGGGCGCAGGCGGGGCCGGTGTATTACTATATTGTTTACCCTGAATAACCTTGCCCTCCAGCCTCCTCATCCATTTTTTTCTGTCGCCGAAGAAGCTAAGTTTCGCCTCAGCACCCAAGCCCAGAATAAGATTTCCTTCGTTCTCCAGCTCTGCATTCCCAATCACCCTACAGTTTTCCTGTCAAAAAACCCTCACCCCTGGAGATCTCGGCCCTCAGTCCCCTCCGTTATCGGCTGCAGCCTCCATCCGAGAAAGAAAGGAGACTGCCCCCTACAGGGCGCAAAACCCGGCCGCGAATGGACGGGCGCTTGGACTCGGCAAGGTAGGGGACGCAGCTCCGGGGAAGAGAAAGAAAAGACCTCCCGAAGGCTCAATTCAGAGCACTTCTGGCTATACCTCCACGCCCGAGGCCGTCCAGTCCAAGTGACTTGCCAGCAGCGATTTAGGAAAGGAGAGGGCAGATACGCTCGCGCAACCCGAACCCTGAAGAGGATATGCACCCCCTCCATATCAGTCTCGCTCCTCAGGGAGACCAGACCCTCCGGCGTCCTTCGCTCCTCTCCCTACCGTACATTCCCACTCATCACTCCCCACACCTTTCAGCCAATTCCTACTTCCACCCCAACCTCCGTGGGCTTCACGCGCCAAGGAAGTCAAGTTTCTGGAGAGCCGCCTTCTCCAGCCGGCCCTCCTGGTCTCGGCGCGCGCCTAACTCCGCTCCCATCTCTTTCCTTTTTTGCACCTTTCGCACAGGCGCGCGCATCCTCTTCCAACTTTCTCACTTGCCCCACTCCCGCCCACATTTCTTTCAGCGCCAATTTCACCTTCGGCAACCCTCTCTTCTCTTTCTCGCGCGCGCACTCATCAGAGCAAAAGGTATTGCTGCTCTCTCTCCAGAGTCTGCATTGATCTGCGCTTACCTAGGGTCTAAATCTGCTTCCCAAGCGTTGGATGTGCTTTTCTGCAGCTAGAAGTATTTATTTTTTCTTCTGTTCTCGCGGCGATCGGGGGATGTTCTCGTTCTTTTTAAATGAAGCGGGTGTTCTCGGCGCGCGTTCTCGTTTATCTTTCAAGTCCGCTGCGGCTGTAGCGGCGCAAGGAGTGAAGGTCTTCTCTTAGTCGCTGCACCTGCTGCGAAATTTCGCAGTCGCCTCAGGCTTCAGGTAAAATGAGGCTTTCGGGGTTCTTTCAACTTCTCGGGACTTCTCTTTCCCTGCCGCCGTTCACTGATTTCAGAATTGGCTTCTTGGCATCAGCTCTGCCCATGGACCGCTATGACATTGAGTTGTGGAGATGTTCGCCTCAATCTCGCGCGCTGCAACAGCAAAAGACCCCAGAGAGAGATGAGAAGATCAGGCGGCGGTGAAATCTGTTTCCTTCCACCTCCCGTGTCGAAAGTCGCTCCCAGAGACCACCGGATGCCTTCTGACCGCTAGCACTGGCCAGGCTGCCTAGATCATTCCATGGGGCAATCCCTTTCTCCACCTCCCGGCAGGCGGGACTGAGTCTCCCTCCCTCCAAGCCGCTTGGCCACTTAGAGACTCTTTCAGGCGGGAGGGGTCATCTGAGAGGCGAGTTGCGACTGTGACACAAGCAGCCTTCAGAAAAAAAAGGTTAACGCGAAAACGGCACGTGGCTGCCAATGGGCGGGGGCGTCCTGGATAGCGTCCAGGACTCCCAACACCATGACAACGGAGATGAGATTTACAATAGTACCTTGAAGAGCAAAAGAAGGGGAAGATGGTGGCCGTAGTTTAAAGTATTGGTGAAACTAATTCTCATTTCTATACATTACTGAACATCGGCCATCCAAGCAAAATTTGCTGCAGCAGGCAAAGAAATACTAGGCAGTTTTGCATCCTTCCATTTCCAGCTGCTCCTTTCCTCTATAGTGTCCAAAGTGACACTTCAATACAAACAATGTGCATCCACTTATATTTGTTTGGTACATCTAGGAGGTGAAGTAGGTGAAGATATCTAGGAAATCAATTTAAAAGTGCATTTGATTCCAAGATTGCTTTCTATCCCACATAAATAGTTTATATTCACATGGGCAATTACTGAACTGGATGTTTTCAGTACTTTCTATGCAAAACCCTGATTTTATAAGAAAATGCCCACTTCCAAGCAGGACCCAGGTAATTTTTAGACAGATTATTATGTCTAAGACATTTCCTAAACCTGGTTTGTAATGACTGTTTTTTCTATTGCAATGGTTTTTCAGTCAAGAAGCTTTCTTTCATATTCGCAATTAATCTCTTTCATCTTGCTAAATTTGATGTCTAGCATAATTGGTTAATTATAATTTTGAATACTACTTTTAATTAAAATCTTACAGAACAGCATTCTGGAATTCTATAGGCACTGGTAATATTTATCCAATGTTTTTATGAATTATGAACAATCCAATGTTTTTATGAATTATGAACAACCCTAAGTGGCACCAATTAGACATCTATGATGAACTAGCAAATGATATGAATAAGAGACATCACCTTGCCAACAAAAGTAGGTATAGTCAAGGGCATGGTTTTCCCAGTTGCAATGTATGGTTGTGAAAGTTGGATCACAAGAAAGGCTGAGTGCAAAAGAATTGAGGCCTTTTAACTATGGTGCTGGAGAAGACTCCTGCGAGTCCCCTGGACTGCAAAAGCGATCAAACCAGTCAGTCCTAGAGGAGATCAACCCTGAATGCTCTTTAGAAGGCCAGATGCTGAAGTTGAAACTCAAGTACTTTGGCCACCTAATGAGAAGGAAGGACTCACTGGAGAAGAGTCTAATGCTGGGAAAGATTGAGGGCAATAGAAGAAGGGGATGACAGAGAATGAGGTGGCTGGACGGAGTCACTGAAGCAGTAGGCGTGAGCTTAAGTGGACTCCAGAAGATGGTAGAAGACAGGAAGGCCTGGAGGAATGTTGCCAATGTGGTCGTGATGGGTCAGACACAACTTCGCAACTAACAACAAATATAACAATTTGTTCTTTAACGCCAAGGCTATATCTTCTTCCTGATGCTCCACTTCAACCAAGGGTTGGGGTGGTATGTTACTGTACTATTCTATTTATCCTCAAGGCTTGGTCTTCTGCCCTCTCTATGCTTGGTTTATATTAAACATGCCATTTGTGAGATAAATAAAGATACCTGCTTATTTTAATATCACCATGGCTTGTTCTTGACACTGCTGGAATTACCCAGTGTCTTAAGACTGAGGCCAGGATATAAATATTGTAAGAAATATAACGGAGAATGAAGATAAGAATATAAAATCTATCTGGATCAAATTGAAAATAAAATCAGGCAGGCAATCTGAACAGGGGTAGAAAAATAAAATTGTCCCATCCTAAATTAATATATGGGTTTGATATTATCTCCAATACTGATTCTGTTATTCCATTATCACATAAAGAATAACATCACCCACCTTGGTCATTTTTGTACATCTATTATACCCGCTTTATTTATGTTTGTTTTTAATGTTTGCTATTAATTCCTCTTTTCCAACTTGGCTTAGAATCTATTAGCATAGAAACTATTATACTTGGTATTCATCTTGGTTTATGCATTTTCCCAAGATTCTTTTCCTGTTTCTGGTTTGCATATTGATGTTTGGATAATCTAAAACAGTGATGGGGAACCTTTTAGAGACTGAGTGCCCAAAAACTGGCCCCGCTCCGCTCCACCCCCATGCCCCGCCCCCACTCTTTCCCCCATCCCCCACCCCGCCTGCCCACAGGACCACTCACCACCTCCAGTGCCCACCGCAGATTGCCCAGGCAGCCCAGCAGCGCTATGGCAGCCACACCCTCTGCCCGCACCCTGCAGCATCAACTGCATGATGGGGTGTGAGGGTAGAGTCTTGTCTACACTACCTGGCTGCCATGTCCTTGGCTGCGCTGCTCCGTGTGGGCCATGCTTGAGGGCGACTCTCCTTCAGGGGGGCTGCTGGAGAGGAGGGGGTCGCAGGGGGAGGCAAGGCTGGGGTAACAGCACATGTGCCCACAGAGAGGGCTCTGAGTGCCGCCTCTGGCACCCGTGCCATAGGTTCGCCACCACTGATCTAAAACATGTTTATGCTCTTCTCATAAGAATGGGTGATATGCACCAGAAGTACCAGGATTAATTTGTCAGAAGCACTGTTAGGCAATCTGGGTAACATGTGAAATTTAAAACCTGCACTCGAGGCAGGGAAATACTCATGCAGTTTACATCCTTGTTATAAAGCTATTTTTAATAATTAAATCTGTTGCAATTGAACTTTGTAGGTTTACTTTGCAAGTAAACAAGAGATTGGGTTTTTTTATTTTGAATATTAAACACTCATATGTCATACAACTATTGATTTAATGATTTCATATATCATGAAACTTGATTTAATGAAAAACAATGGACTACGATGAATACCGGAATTTTTACTAATAAATTGGAGTACATTGATCTTTGCAAGATTATAAGAAAATGTATCCAAGAAAAAATGTGTCAGGAAGTTTGTGAAAAAGGCAATTGAAGAAAACAAAGGGATTAATATACCATTTCAGACAAATGGCTGTCCAATCTCGTCTTAAAAACTTCCAGTGTTGGAGCATTTACAACTTCTGGAGGCAGGTTGTTCCACTGATTAATTGTTCTAACTGTCAGGAAGTTTCTCCTTAGTTCTAGGTTGCTTCTCTCCTTGATTAGTTTCCACCCGTTGCTTCTTGTCCTGCCTTCAGGCGTCTTGGAAAATAGCTTGACACCCTCTTCTTTGTGGCAGCCTCTGAGATATTGGAACACTGCTATCATGTCCCCCCTCGTCCTTCTCTTCATTAAACTAGACATACCCAATTCCAGCAACCGTTCCTTATATGTTTTAGCCTACATTCCCCTAATCATCTTTGTTGCTCTTCTCTGTACTCTTTCTAAAGGCTGTGTGATGCACAGCCAAAGGAGCAGGCAGAGTTCAGAACAATGATCGGCCAATGGATCACATCCAGGATGTTCAGCAGGTCATTGAAAGGCACAACAAATACACCATGCATCTGTGCATGGCTTTCATTGACTACGAAAAGGTGTTTGACTCAGTATTCCAGCAAGCAATAATTAATGCATTGTTCAACCAAAGCGTAGAGATGCTTACATAAACTTAATATTTTCAATATATGAAAAAACAATGGCAACAATTTGCCTTAATGACCTTAAAGTGGAAATCAAAATAGAAGGAGGTGTATGACAAGGCAACACAATATCACCTATCTTTTTCTTAGCCTGCCTTGGAAGAATTATTTCACAACCTCACCCTATGCCTGAAGAGAAAAGTTTTCGATCTGTGTGTGCTATCTGTTCTACCATATGCCGGTGAAACATGGACACTAACCTCACAATCGATACAAAAGCTACAAGTGGAGCAAAGAGCCATGGAAAGATACATGGGTAGCATTACAAGACAAGATAGAAAGACCTTCACATGGATTAGAAAACAAATGAAAGCATACAATATAATCAAGAGAGTAAAAGAATTGAAATGGAAACGGGCTGGTCACATAGCAAGAAGAACTGATGGCAGGTGGACCAAGGCAGTCATAGAATGGATCCCACTTAATAAAAGCATCCACGAAAGAGATCTAAAACAAGACAGATCAACGACATCAGCAAATATTGCAGTCCCAATAGGCTAAAGCAGGGGTCCTCAACCTTGGCAACTTTAAGACTTGTGGACTTCAACTCCCAGAATTCCTCAGCCAGAAAATCTGGCTGAGGAATTCTAGGAGTTGAAGTCCACAAGTCTTAAAGCTGCCAAGGTTGAGGACCCCTGGGCTAAAGGAAACTAAGGACCGTATTGGTTGGAAATATGCGGAAGACGCCTTCATCCTTCAGTGGATAAACAATGGCTAAAATAATGATATGATGTATCATGCATGTTGACTGGTTCTATATTTGCTGTTCTTTCTTCCCTGGCAAGAAATCTACGGTAGATACAATGTCTTTAATTGATATCCTTCATGAAGATAAAGGATTGTGATACAGACATTTACGTATGTTATGAGAGTTGTCCGAATTTGAATTTAATCTGCACAAAAAACTTTGAAGTGCAGTTGAAGTACTCATCTAGAAAAAATTAAAACAGTGTTATCTTTTCACAAGATCTTGCAGCAGCTGTGTCTGAGACAGGTGTCTCAAAGGTGCTTTTTTTTTCTTCAAAAGGCAACTGGACTGTTTTTTTCCCTGAGGAGGAAGAAGAAGAAAACGTTTTGCTTCTCATCCAAGAAACTTCAGCAGTTCTGGTGGCAGGGGGGATGGACGACATGTGAGACAGGTGATACATGCACCTTCTAAAGCAATCCTTACCAATTACATCTGAAGTTTGTATTGCCCTATATATGTTTTTTTTTTATTCTGATGAATGGGAGAACCCACTGTGTAAAATTTCTGGTAAATGTATAAGCAATAAGTTATAATTGGGGCTTCTGGTTATGTGGCATCTGAAAGACCACAAGTTTTCCTCCTTACATCATATTTCTTGGTACAAACTTTCAGAAAAAAAATAAAGTTCAATTTTATTTATTTTATTTGTTTCAAGGTAAGGTGGGGAAAGGATGTCATCTGAATCCTGGAGAAACCAAGTCAAACCATGTCCCAAAGGTGCTTTTTCAAAAGGCAACTGGACTTTGGTTTTCCTTGAAGACATTTTGCTTCTTATCTGAAGTGAAAAAGTTCTAAAGAAGCTTCTTGGATGAGAAGCAAAATGTCCTCAAGGAAAAATAAAGCCCAGTTGCCTTTTGAAAAAGTGCCTTTGGGACAGCCATGACCTTGATGTCTGAGAATCTTCATAGAGATCAGTCATTTGGTATACATGATAACTATTCTCAAGATACGCTAATTGATGTTTGTATTTTAAAATAATGAATATAGATAGGCTTTGGTCAATGACCACTCATTCCATGACCATTCAAAGTTATGATGGCACTGAATGAATGATACCAATCACCAGTCCTTGAACTTTTGTCTGTCCCAGAGCCTCCCATGTGATTATGATCCAAGCATTTTTCAACTGGCTCACACTTGCAACGGTTGCACTGTCCCAGAGTCACATGATTGCTTTTGTAATCTTTCCACAAAGTCAATGGGGTATCTGGCAGAGAAAGTTAAAATCACTTCTGTAAATTGCTCCCATTCCTGCCGCTTTTTCTCCAAGGAGTCCTGTATGCTCTCCTACATTCTGTACCAACTACTCCTGCCCATCTGCATTTGTACCACCTGCATGCCTTCCTGCTCTCTGCAGCAGCCACTCTGCATCTGGGCACACTCACAAGGTACTGCCAGCCTGCTTGCAGCCATTCAGGATTTGTGATTTCAGGGGGCGAGAGACTTACTGAGCAACTTGCAACTTTCCCTGCTCGCTTTCTCATTGACTTTGCTTGTGGGAAGCTGGGAGGGAAAGTTGCAAATGGCAATGATTTCAGCATGGTACACTGCAACCAGTTATTTGTGCGAGCGGGTTGCTAAGCACTTGAATTTTGTTCACATGACTGTGGGGCACTGCAATGGCCAGAACTTCAAAATCATTTTTAAGTCCATTCAGCTTCATCATAACTGAATGAACAGTTGTAATTGAAGGACTACCTGTATATAATAAAAGTTTGTAATACAAAAGTAATGTCATATAGAATTGTTCAAGAAACAGAAAATGCAATTATTTTCAGGTTCATAACAAATTATTCAGATGTTCTATACGAAACACTACACATAATTAGAATAAAGAAAAGAACTTTAGCTTTCTACCATAATAAAACTAACTAAAAACAAAAAAAGTATTAAATGTATCAGAGCATAGGGATTTGAGACAAGTTGGTGCTCCCTTGTCCCAGGCCCAAGAATAATTGGAGTAATATTCTATACTGAATGCTACCTACTATCCAAAAATATGGCCAAGAGATAATTTTTAAAATATTAAAACAAATCCCCATAAGGAAGCAAAAGGATTGCTCTGGAATCCTGCTGCACTAAAATGTCAGCTTCTTTGGATTATATAGTCCCCGTTGTTTTGGGTAATGGTTTTGCTTATATGTAGGAGAGATTACTCAATGTTTTCATCACTTTTGAGTTGCATGAATAAGATTCTAAACACAAAAAATAAGAGCATGCATAGAGTGCACATGCTCCGAAGTTTAACCAGCCCACTGATCCAACACTGAAGTAGTAGTCTTTATACAAACATAGAAGTATTATCAAAATTTAAAACTTAAAACTTCTTGTTTTCAACAAATGGATCTCCTAGTTATAAGGAGCCTGGGCACTGGCTATATTATATGCAATATCTTCCCTCTCATGATCTTTTTTATTTATGTTCATTATTTTTAACCAGCTTTATAGAATGTTTTAAATGTTGGTTTTATTGTATGCTGCTCAGAGTCACATCATGTGACATGGATGGCCATATAATTTTAACAAACCAGTAAATTTATCTGTCAAGCATACTTGGGCATGCAAATGCATAAACCTTTGTATTAATTACCTTGAAAATAAAGCCCAGCACAATATATTTGCATCTCACCTCACCACTCTCATGAATTCTAACTTCCCTATTTCAGAGGCTTGTATTTTGTTTTGTGTGTGTGTGTGTGTGTTTAAAGCAATAGTAATTTATTAAGTAAGCTGCTTCCAGCTTTCCACTCCTACATTATTCTATTCAGTCTAAGATAACAGAAGCAGACACATGATTGAGTCTGATACTGTATTGACCAGATTGAAAAAGAGTTTTAAAGAAACAAATTTATCATAAAGAACAAAATGGCAACCCAAAGCATTTATTACAGCAACACTAAAAGCAGTTGTTTTGTTCTTGAAGTCAGAACGGAACATATTTGGTTCCTTTCTTCAAACTTTTAAGAATCCATATGTTTTTTTTCATACTCAAAACAGCTTTTGGTAGGTTGGAACATTTTCATGTCAAAATGCTTTAGGCATCATTTATTATTATGGTGTAAAAGGTTGTCATGTTTAGTTTTCTGGAATCAAGCTCATAAAAGACTTATCTGCATTTCCTGCTTGATCTGGTGTAGAGATAGCATGATATCCTTAACTTACCCTTGCCTAACATGAAGGCAACTTCTATTTGTCTTATCTGCTTCAAAGATAATCCCTGCCAACCTCTGCCAAGAACATTGGTGCTATGTGATCTGTGTACCATACTTTATTTTTTGTCTGCAATTCTTGGCTACTGTGTGTTGAGGTAGTTGTGCCTTTTTTGTCTGGGCTCCTGGACTGAGAACTAGTGAAACTTTAATAGAAGGACAAGAGTTAAACTGATAAGAGTTTGCCAGCTTCCCATTCTAGAAAGTGACAGCAACAATGGTGGAAAGATGGTTTCCACTGCCCCATCAATGGACTGGGGAGATGCTTACAATGAGTAACTCTGGCACTGAGCAGGGGTTTGGAGTTTTGGATCCTCTGAGTACTAGATGTTGTTTACTTCTCTCAAGTAGAAACTAATGTGCCCTTAAAGACCTATTGAAGGAAGGGAATGAAATTGGTGCTTGCTTTCCTGGTGCAAGTTGAGTGGTGGTGATGATGATGGAAATCCATCAGCAGAGGCCACGATAACTATTGATCTGGGAAAATACTGGCCAGCATCATTGTAAAACTTGATATCTGAATAGCAATTTCTTCACCCAATTTATTCATTTCTAGCCAGAATTTCTACCCTTTATGGATTACTGCCTTGTCGTGGCGAAGGGGCTTGCGTAACTCAATGAAGCTATAAGCTATGCCGTGCAGGGCCAACCAAGACGGACAGGTTATAGCAAAGAGTTCTGACAAAATGTGATCCACTAGAGAAGGAAATGGCAAACCACTCCAGTATCTTTGCCATGAAAACCCCATGGACAGTACTAAAAGGCAAAAAGATATGACGCTGGAAGATGAGCCCCTCAGGTCGGAAGGTGTCCAATATGCTACTGGGGAAGAGCAGAGGGCTAGTACTAGTAGCGCCAGAAAGAATGAAGCGACTGGGCCAAAGCCGAAAGGACACTCAGCTGTGGATATATCTGGTGGTGAAAGGAAAGTCCGATGCTGTAAAGATTTTTTCTCCATAGGAACCTGGAATGTAAGATCCATGAATCAAGGCAAGCTAGACGTAGTCAAAAAAGAGATGACAAGACTGAACATCGACATCTTAGGAATCAGCGAACTAAAATGGACAGGAATGGGTGAATTTAACTCAGATGACCATCAGGTATACTACTGTGGGCAAGAATCCCTCAGAAGAAATGGAGTAGCCTTCATAGTCAATAAAAGAATAGGAAAAGCAATACTGGGATACAATCCCCAAAATGACAGAATGATCTCAATTCGAATCCAAGGCAAACCATTCAATATCACAATAGTCCAAATCTATGCCCCAACCACTGGTGCTGAAGAGGATGAAATTGACCGGTTCTATGAAGCCCTACAGCACCTTATAGAATTAACACCAAAAAATGATGTCCTTATCATCATGGGGGATTGGAATGCTAAGGTAGGAAGCCAAAAGATAACCGGAATAACAGGCAAGTTTGGCCTTGGAGTACAAAATGAAGCAGGGCACAGGCTAATAGAATTTTGTCAAGAGAATACGATGGTCATAACAAACACTCTTTTCCAACAACCCAAGAGACGGCTCTACACATGGACATCACCAGATGGTCAACATAGAAATCAGATTGACTATGTGCTCTGCAGCCAAAGATGGAGAAGCTCTATACAGTCAGTAAAAACAAGACCAGGAGCTGACTGTGGCTCAGATCATGAGCTTCTCGTTGCAAAATTTAGGCTTAAATTGAAAAAAGTAGGGAAAAGCACTAGGCCACTCAGGTATGAACTAAATCATATTCCTGATGAATATACAGTAGAGGTGACAAATAGATTTAAGGAATTAGATCTGATAGACAGAGTGCCTGAAGAACTATGGATGGAAGTTCGCAACATTGTACAAGAGGTAGCAACTAAAACCATCCCAAAGAAAAAGAAATGCAAGAAAGCAAAATGGCTGTCTGAGGAAGCTTTGCAAATAGCTGAGGAAAGAAGGGAAGCGAAAGGCAAAGGAGAAAGAGAAAGATACACCCAATTGAATGCAGAATTCCAGAGAGTAGCTAGAAGAGATAAGAATGCCTTCTTAAATGAACAGTGCAAAGAAATAGAAGAAAACAACAGAATAGGGAGGACCAGAGATCTCTTCAAGAAAATTGGAGATATGAAGGGAACGTTTCATGCAAAGATGGGCATGATAAAGGACCAAAATGGCAGAGACCTAACAGAGGCAGAAGAGATTAAGAAGAGATGGCAAAACTACACAGAAGAACTATACAAGAATGAGCTTAACATCCCAGATAACCACAATGAGATGGTCACTGACCTCGAACCAGACATCCTAGAATGTGAAGTGAAATGGGCCTTAGAAAATCTGAGCAACAACAAAGCTAGTGGAGGTGACAGTATTCCAGCTGAGCTATTCAAAATCTTAAAAGACGATGCAGTAAAAGTGCTACACTCAATTTGCCAGCAAATTTGGAAAACTCAACAGTGGCCACAGGATTGGAAAAGGTCAGTTTACATTCCAATTCCAAAGAAAGGCAATGCCAAAGAATGTTCAAACTATCGCACCATTGCACTCATTTCACATGCTAGTAAAGTTATGCTTAAAATCCTACAAGCTAGACTCCAGCAGTATGTGGATCGAGAACTACCAGAAGTACAGGCAGGATTTCGAAGAGGCAGAGGAACTAGAGATCAAATTGCCAACATACGCTGGATCATGGAGAAAGCTAGGGAGTTCCAGAAAAACATCTACTTCTGCTTCATTGACTATGCTAAAGCCTTTGATTGTGTGGATCACAACAAATTGTGGCAAGTTCTTAAAGAGATGGGAGTACCAGACCATCTCATTTGTCTCTTGAGAAACCTATATGCGGGTCAAGAAGCAACAGTGAGAACTGGACACGGAACCACTGATTGGTTCAAAATTGGAAAAGGAGTCCGGCAAGGCTGTATACTGTCGCCCTGCCTATTTAACTTATATGCAGAGCACATCATGAGAAAGGCAGGGCTAGATGAATCAAAAGTTGGAATTAAGATTGCCGGGAGAAATATCAACAACCTAAGATATGCAGATGATACCACTCTAATGGCAGAAAGTGAAGAGGAACTAAAGAGCCTCTTGATGCGGGTGAAGAAGGAGAGTGCAAAAGTTGGCTTGAAACTCAACATTAAGAAAACCAAAATCATGGCATCCGGCCCTCTCAATTCCTGGCAAATAGATGGGGAAGAAATGGAGGTAGTGACAGATTTTATTTTTCTGGGCTCAAAGATCACCTCAGATGGGGACTGCAGCCAAGAAATTAAAAGACGCTTGCTCCTGGGGAGGAAAGCTGTGGCAAATCTAGACAGCATTCTAAAAAACAGAGACATCACCCTGCCAACAAAAGTGCGTATAGTCCAGGCCATGGTTTTCCCAGTTGCAATGTATGGCTGTGAAAGTTGGACCATAAGAAAGGCTGAGCGCAAAAGAATTGAGGCCTTTGAACTATGGTGCTGGAGAAGACTCCTGCGAGTCCCTTGGACTGCAAGGTGTTCAAACCAGTCAGTCCTAGAAGAGATCAACCCTGACTGCTTTTTAGAAGGCCAGATCCTGAAGTTGAAACTCAAATACTTTGGCCATCTAATGAGAAGGAAGGACTCACTGGAAAAGGGCCTAATGCTGGGAAAAATTGAGGGCAATAGAAGAAGGGGACGACAGAGAATGAGATGGCTTGATGGAGTCACTGAAGCAGTAGGTGTGAACTTAAATGGACTCCAGAAGATGGTAGAGGACAGGACGACCTGATTCCATCTTGTTCACTTTCAGATAATAGTGATCTGCTTCATGGTGTTCCATCTGAGGGCCTAGTTCAGAAAAGAAGACAAAAAATGTTGCTGTAACCAATCAGCTTGCATATCCTGCCAGGTATAGAGGTAGCAAATTAATTGATACATTAATCCAAAGCTGCTGCGTTCTAATGATTCCCATTCTTACCCCTAAGGCTCCAAGTTACATAAAAGATAACTCTTGGAATATTACTGATTGGGCTTATTATAAACATTTCAAAGACAAACTACTACAACTATTGCAACACATAGTGATCTTTATTTTACAGACTGGAAAGATACTGGACAGTTGGATAGAGACTAATATAACATTAGTATCTAATTAACTGTAGTTAATCTGTAACGTATTCCATCATAATTCACTACTATTCCTCTTGGAATCTCCCATCTGAACTGGATTTGACGACGTTTTAACTCATCAGACAGAAAAGTAAAATCTTTTCTACCTCTTAAAATTTTTGGAGGTATTTCTTTTAAAATTATCACATCTCGAGCTGCAATTTGAAACCTCTTTTTATAAAAAGCCTGTATAATTTCGTTACGAATAGATCTTCTGGAAAAGTAAATAACCACATCTCTTGGTAAATTTCTCTGTCTGGCAACCCATGAGTTAACTCTGAAGATTTTTTCTATCTCATTCCCAACTTCTTCTGGTCTCCATCCAAGATTAAAAGCAATATCTTTAACAATAAGCATCTTCAAATCTTCCTGGGAATTTTCTTTCAAACCCCAGATACGCAATGCGAACTCCATTTCTCTGTATTGTGAAATAGTTTGTTCATCCTGTGTAACTTCTATCTTATTCTCCACTTCCTCCATTCTAAATTCCAGTTTTGCTGCATTTTCAGTAATCTCTTCCATTTTATTGTCAATCCTTTCAATATGCAGGGCAAGACCTGAAAACGCAAATAATATGTCTTCTCTGACCTGCTTGTTCTTTTTCTCCAATAATTCTTCTGCAATAGCCCTCTCTGCAATTATAAGATCTTTTACCTCCTCTTTAATATCCAAAGCATTCATTTTTAAAGCGTCTTGTAGGTCTTTGAGAGAGATTGCAAGAGGAGGAGAGAGTGGGGGTGATTTTGGTTTAGACTGAGAAGCAGGCTGAGTCATTGGAGAGGAGATAGAAGCTTTAGGGACAGAGACCAAATGTTTTGAAGCCATTCTGTTGTTCAAAGGAGCAAAATTCTTGCCTCTATAATATCACAGTTCTTTAAATAATAATAAAAAGAAAGAAAGAAGGAAAAAAAAGAAAGGAACAAAGTTCTTGCCTCTATATTTAAAACATAAACTTTTAACTTTGTTGCAAAGTCAAACAAGAAAGACAGTTGCCATTTTGCCTTTCACTTTCCCTTTCTTCAAAAGGGAAAGTAAATAAAAAAAAAGGAGAGAAGATGCTTGCAGGAGTTAAAGTCCCGAGAGGTAATAATTTTTGATGAGGCAAAATCTTGACTTTCTAGGTAACATCAATTAACATTCCACAAAAGGCATGCATAAATGAGAAATTAACAAAAACTTGAGAGGAGACTGGAAAGGGATTTTGCCACCATTGATATTTATTATGGTTTTTGAAGTATTGATATAAGAGAAAGTGAGAAAATTGCTGGAGTGAAGATTAAAAGGGAAATTTATAAATTATGAGCATTTGCTGATGACCTGATAATAACTTAGGAAGACCCTTGGAAAGAATAGAAATATTAATGGAAAAAATAAAAGACGTTGGGATATTAGTTGGCTTTAAAATTAATAAATAAAAGACAATGATGTTAACAAACAGTATGACTATTGAAAAGCAAATGGAATTAATGGAAATAATATGTTTTTCTGTGCCTAAGATATATGTCTTCCTTTACATAGGTCTGTATGGAATTTGCTGTCTGATGTGCCCATTTGTCTCAGATGTTAAGAGACAGCCTTTTTCTTTTATAAAATGATTACTCCCTATACAATTTTTAAACACAGAAGAAAAATATTCTAACAGAATATTGTCTGTTCATCCACTGATCATGCTATTGCCTAACTGCCTTAAATGTAAGGCACTGCTTTTTGTTAAAAAAAATTCTTCTAAATAGCTGAACTTCATGTGTGAATTTGTATGTGTAAATAATCTACACAAATAAGCAAATGAAATGCAAATCCACAAAATATTCATATATTACTGAACTGAATGGTCTGCTGAGCTTAATAGTGGACATGCATTCTGCATGCTTTTGACTCTGGCTGATTTTAGATTCAGGATACTTTTATAAATATAATAAGTCTTTAGCTTTAAAGGCACTCTAAAAGCTACCCAATCAGCAAGAAAAAAAGAACACAATAGGGTGTTCTTCCTTATTTTCTTTTTTTATTATATTGACATCCAATTTCTTTTCTTTCTACCTGACAGAAACTTCATTGTTTTTTTAGCAGCCAACCAGCACTAGATTGCCAAAAAGTGGTGAGTTAGTTAGGAGAGAATCAACCTTTAAATACTGGAATGGAAGAAAACAGCTCCTATTCAATCCCAAATGCACAAACCTTGATTAGCAAATATTTACAAAATAAGCCCATGTATGTTTATATACTAACTGAAATTCATTCTCAGAAATGCAGGGAGGACCTCCTGCCTTGAGGAGGAAATTGATTCAACAGGAGCCTGCATGAAATGAAGATCTCAGCTCTGGAAAATACTGTATTTGTAGCTCAGGGTTGAATTATCAGGTTTACTATCAGACTGCATCTGGTAATGAGTTGTCTGAAGAAGAAAATCAAGTACAGTGAACACAAATAAATTAATAGATTAAGATCTTAAACCAACAACAACAGTGTAATGAACTCTCCTTATTTTCTTTTTAATTAACATATTACCCCAGGCTAAAGGAATTGAGGTCATGCAGTTAAAGTTATATGTGAGGTTGATAAGTAGATACAGAAAATACAGCAGTAGCCAAGGGATAGCAACAGAGCAATGTATGTTCTAATGCAAAATAAGGGAGAGGGAAGCATTCTAAAGATGTCTTGACTTAAACTACTAACAATTGCACTTAAGCCCTATGCTACAGTAGTAAAATAATACTCAATTTTGCAAGCCACACTTTAACTATACATAGAATAAAAATTGCTAGAGGTGTCAGAAGAGATGGATAATTAAAAAGTCTACATTTTAGCTTCATGGTGATGGAAGTTAGCCCAGAGAAAGAAATATTAAAAAGGGCAGAAAAATATATTTTTCCTCAAAAGGACTTTCTAAAACCAAACCTGGCCCCAAATCTATCTCTCTGCCCCAAGCAAGACTTTAGCCCCATACAAATGCAGATGTAAAACCATCAGAAAGTTGAAGCCAGAGCAATCAAGAAGACAAAAGAGAAGATCTGCATACCCCACCCAAACTCTAGGAGTCAGCCCCATCACCTGGGAAGCAGGATATGATAATAGAATTAAACCACAGATATCAAGGCCTAGACAAACACTCAGAAACAGCCTCAAGGTTCATGCCACAGGAACAGGAAACTATTCCAAATAAGGCTAGAGGGGGTATAAAAGCCTACTGCCCCATGTGCTCACCCTTCTCTCTCCTCTGCACTTTCCTGAAGAACCATCTTTCTGCAATAAACTGTAACCTTCTTCCCAAAGCAGTCACCATGTTTGCTTATTTATTCCCGGCTTGGATGAACCAGGATGAAGACTTTACTTCTAACAATGGATTACACTAAAGCTTTTTAACCATGTGACTATAACAAATAATGATAATTGTTAAAATCAAGGATGCACCAACCCCCCATCTCCGACCTCCTGGAAACTAGAAAAACAAAATTATGAGGCAACAACATGGTTAACAATGGGGGGGGGGGATTGAACTAAGTTTGTATACTGTCACTTTATTTAATTTATATTAATTGGAAATGCCTGACTAGAAGAAATACAAATATCAAGAGCACAATCATAAAAGCTATTGTTTTTTCTTTAAACAAGTACAGTTGTTAAAGCTAGGTAATAAAAAGCAGACAAAATAAAATTAGATTCCTTTGAATTATGGGTTTGGAGAGGGCTACTTGTATACCTTGGATAAACAAGGTTAAATCAATCTAGAAATATCAGAGAATGCCTAGATTACCAACAAAGGATGTCTTATTTTGATCTTGTCATGAAATACAATTCCTTAGAAAAATCAGTTATGCTGGGAATGGTTGGTGGGTCTGGAAAACAACTCTGGCAAACAACATATAGGACAGATACCATCAGGCAAGATACTGGTTTAAATGTAGAAATATTGAAGCAAAAATTGGAAAGAATGGAGAGAAATCGTTTATCAAGTTTTTGAAAGTTATAGTAAGTGAACAGATAAAGTGAGAGAATCAAACCTCTAATAAAATGTTGCCACATGGAATCCTCCTTTTAAGGATTTCTTCTAGCTAGTCATGCCATTTTGCCAAATAATTCTATTTCTTAATGGATTCTTTTTGGTTTTCCCCAAGAGTTATTCAGCATTTCATATGTATTGAAATAGAGAACATTCTAGAATGCTTTAAGCATTCCAGTATACTTGCATGCATGATGGATTTTCCTATACCTGATTTCTATATTTTTTGCATGGACAGTAAAATCCAAAATAGCTACAAACAACTCAGAATTTTGGAAACAGACGTAATCACAAGAGAAATCTATTAACAGAGAAAGAACTTCCTTCTCCTTTTCTTCCTCTTCCTCCTCGTACTCTGAGTTTCAAGTAGAAGTTAGGTCTTGTTGCTAATACATTAACCAGCTGAGAAACAATCAAAGGCGCCTGAAGACAGGACAAGAAGCAACGGATGGTAACTAATCAAGGAGAGAAGCAGCCTAGAACTAAGGAGAAACCTCCTGACAGAACAATTAACCAATGGAACAACCTGCCTCCAGAAGCGGTGAATGCTCCAACACTGGAAGTTTTTAAGAAGAGACTGGACAGCCATTTGTCCGAAATGGTGTAGGGTTTCCTGCCTGAGCAGGGGGTTGGACTAGATGACCTCCAAGGTCCTTTCCAACTTTACTACTACTACTACTACTACTACTACTATTATTATTATTATTATTATTAAATATAGGCATATATACAATTGGCTACTGTTATGTGGTATAAGCCATATTTTTTAAACATAACAGTGCTCAGTCCTAAGTTTGTAAAAATAAAATTGTTTGAACTTATTGAATAAAATTGTTTGCATTAGGTCTGCAGTCCAAGGAACTACAGATGTGTACATCAAAATTAAGATAACATGTAAAAGTCATTCAACTGAGCCACAATACGTAATAGATTTCAAAACTGGAATTTCCCTTATACTGTTCAGCCTCAGGAGAAGAGGTCTGTTGAGTGGAGTGCATTTAGATTGTTGGAGAACCCATTATTAGAATGCTTTGGGTGATGGCCCTAAAATTAAATAGAATATTTACATTGTACATGCAATGCTTTAGATTTAGAACAAAGGACATAGAACAATAGGTTGGAAGGGATTTTGGAGGTCTTCCAATTCAACCCCTTGCACATGGCAGGATATCATATAGCACTTTTGTCAAATGGCTATCTATTCTCTTCTTGAAAACCTCCAGTGATGGAGCATCCATAAGTTCCAGATGTAAGCCATTACACCGATTATTTGTTCTCACTGTCAGGAAATTTCTCCTTAGGTTGGATGATCTTCCACCCATTATTTCTTGTCCTGCCCTCAGGTATTTTGATGAATAAATTGACTCCCACTTCTCTGTGATAGCCACTCAAGTACTGGAAGAATGCCATCATATCACCCCGAGTCCTTCTTGGAATATCATATATCTGTATGTTTAGTCCCTTCAGTCATTTATCATATGGTTTAGCTTCCATATACAACATCTTTTTTGTATCATGGTGACTACAGTTGGACACAGTATTCCAAGTGTGGTCTCACCAGTATAGCATAAAGCAATACTATTACTTCCTGTGATCTTGAAATTATTCCTCTGTTGATGCAACCTAGGACTTCATTTGGGGTTTTTTTGGCAGCTGCAGCACACTGATGACTCATACTTAAGTGGTGGTCTACTAGGGCACCTAGATCTCTCTTACAATTGCTGCTATTGAGCCAGATACTACTTATTCTGTATCTGTGCTAGTTTTTCTTGCCTATGTGTAGGACCTTACTTTTCTGACTGTTGAATTGCATTTTGTGGGATAGGGACCCAGTGATCAAGTCTGTCAAGGCCCTTCTGAATCTTGAGTCTATTATCTAAAGTGTAAGCTATTCCTTCCAGTTTGGGATTGCCTGAAAATTAGGTGAGTTCTTCTCTCTCCTCATCTAGATCATTTATGAAGATGTTGAAGAGTACTGGGCCTAAGTCAGAACCTTGAGGTACCCCTCTTCATGCTTTCTTTCATATAAATACAGTTCCACTGAGGACTACCTACTGAGTGTCATTGGTGGTGGTACTATCTAGACCACATTGTTCTTTATTACCAAGAAGTAGGCTGTGGTCTACTTTGTCAAACGCCTTACTTAAATCTAAGTCCACAGTGTTTCCCTTACCCATTAATTTAGTCATTTTGTCAAAGAAGGTAGTTTTTCTGGCCTGATCTGTTTTTGATAAACCCATGCTGGTTTCTATTAATTGTCTTGTTTGTTTCTATGTGCTCACAAATGCACTGCTTGATTATCTTTTCCAGGATCTTCCAGGTATTAATGTCAGGCTGATTGGCCTGTAGTTTTATGGAACCTGTAAGGACCTACCTCCCACCCAAGAAAGCAGGACTTTTGAAACAGGCATTGTCTCAAAAGGAACTTTTATTATGGGCTAGTGATAGCAGGGAAATCAAGGCGAGATCTGGCGAAAATCCCATGCAGGCAGTATAGTTAAAGCAGCATCATTCCTCCTCCCCCCAGAGTCATAATGTCCATTTGAAATCCAGCCAATCCACAGGTGGTACAATATTTTGGTAACTGGCTCTGTTGGCGCGCATCTCAAAGTCTTTCTCATTTTTGTTTCCTTCCAGTTCCAAGCATCAACCGTCTCTCAGATAAGAGAGACACATTCCTTCTCCTGGAGGGAAGGGCATAGCAAAAGACAGTACAAAACATCCCCTTTCCTGACACAATAACAGGCCCCAAAGTAATGGCTAAATGCTGGCTACAGATCAAATGCAAAGTATAGGTTTGGGGACCTGACAGAACCACTGTTTTTTTCCCTTTTTTGTAGATTGAAACCACATCAGCAATTTCCCAGTCCTTTGGTACTTCCCAGTGCTCCAGGTTCTCTGACAAATTTGTTCAGTATCATATCATTATCAGATTATGATTTCAAGATCATGTCTGCCAGCTGCTTCAGAACTTGGGGATATAATTTATCTGGTCCTGGTTATTTGAACTCGTCTAAAGTGGATAGGTTTTCTCTTACTATTTTCTTGCCTATTTTGAATTGCATTCCTATTCTGTCTCCCATAGTGCTGTTTTTGGTAGCCTGGACTATTTTTTCCTTATGCAGGAAGACTGATGCAAATAATGAATTAAGCAATTCTGCTTTCTCCTTGTTACCAGCATTTCCTTCCCATCTTCTCTCAGTAGTGTTGTTTCCTTGACTTTTTTCTTGTTGCTTATATGTTGAAAGAAAAACAAATATTGCCATTTGTTGCAAGTCTTAGTTCATTTGGAGCCTTAGCCTTCCTGGCTAAGGAATTCTGGGAGTTGAAATCCACAAGTCATAAAAGGGCCAAGTTTGAAGACCCTTGCTGTAGAGACAGAGTGATTTATTACATATAACGCAACTCTACCTCTTCTTTTGTTAGGTCTGTTTCCTTTGAACAGCTTATATCCTTCCAATAGTACATTCCAGCCATGAGTTCCATTCACCCAGTTTTGGTAATGGCAACAATATCATATCTGCCCTTGTGTACTAATACTTCAACCAGCGTGTTCCTCAAAATTTGAGTATAGTGTACAGGCATCTGAGTCTTTTATGGCTGACCCTGCATTTGCTTCCTACATCTCTTGTTTTATACCTGAATTTTCCCTTTCTTCCCACTACTGCCTACCTCATTGTTTGATTGCTTGTCTTTGGATTTTTCTTGGGATTAAATTTTAAAGATCCTAAAGATTGATCACCTTCCCCCTTCAATTTTAGTTTAAAGCCCTTAGGACAGCGGTTCTCAACCTATGGGTCACGACCCCATTTGGGGTCGATCGACCATTTCTCGGGGGTCGCCAAACAAGGCGATCCGCCATTTTTCCCCCTCGGGGCAGCGTGGCACATGCGCGCCGTGCATGGGGACGGCGCAGCGTATGCGCACCGTGCATTGGGACCGCGCATGCGCACGGGGTCGCCGTCACACAAACGTTGAGAACCACTGCCTTAGGATAAGCAAAGGCAGTCATTTTCCAAATATATTCCTCCCAATTCTTGTGAGGTACAGCCCATTCTCTGCCAGAAGCCTTTCATGTAGACAATTTAGACCATGGTATAGGACTCTGAAGTTCTCTCTATGGCACCATTCCTTAAAAACCAGTGTGAATCTAGGTCATGGCCTCCTTTGTGGGGTGCCTCAGGGCTCTGTTATCTTTTCCCTTCTATTTAACATCTACATGAAGTTAAAAGTTTTAGATAACATTCTGCCCGAGTGACCTCTCTTGATCAATGGATCTCACTGATCCCAATAGAATAGAGAGGAACTGAGAGAGATGAAGCAGATCAAGCAAAGTCTAGAATGCCACTGGTAGAAGACGAAATATGAACTCAACTGAGCACAAGTAAAAGCATTGCTATTAAAATCTACTCCTGGTTCTTCGTGTTGAGGTTCCTCTATTGGGAAGGGATCTGCTTTGTAAACTAAGGGTGCAGATCTCCTTTGAAGAGGATGGCACAATGGCCATAAAATATGGAAAGGTGATGATGGAAGTACCCCGTGCAGAGGAATGGAGAATGGTGATGCTGGCACAAATGATAGAGAAAAATGCCAGATGGGAAGAATTTGATGTACCATATTTGTGGGCAGAGGACAACCCCCCTGGTTTTGCAAAGCATCATCCACTATCTGCCAGCTGCCTGTACTGAAGAATAGGAAAGAGTTGAGAGGATTTTTAGTTGCTGCTGGCTTCTGCCGAATATGGATCCCTACCTTTAGTTTAATAGCAAAATCCCTATATGAGGCCACAAAGGGGGGAGATAAAGAACCATTGCGATAGGAACAGCAAGAAAATAACAGCTTCACCGCTCTCAAGGAGGCTCTAATGTGCGCCCCTAGTTTAGGTCTACTAGACTTGGAAAAGTTATTTCAACTGTTTGTAGATACAAAGCAAAATGTGGCAGTAGGAGATCTCACCCAGAAAATAGGAACCTGGCATCACCCGGTCGCTTATCTATCAAGACAGCTTGATGATGTAGCTAAGGGTTGGCCAGCTTGCCTTAAAGCAATTGCTGGAACAGCGTTGTTAACACAGGAAGCTAATAAATTGACTTTTGGGCAGAAATTAGATATCCACACACCGCATGCCCTTGAAGCTGTTTTGGAAGCAAAAGGACATTTGTGGCTGACCAACCCACGCATGCTAAAGTATCAAGCCCTAATAATACATAATCCAATGGTTACATTAATTCAATCAAACTCACTGAATCCAGCCACGCTGCTGCCTGAACCAGACTTGGAAACCACACATAGTTGCATACAAGCCATCAAAGAAACTTACGCTAGCTGCCCAGACATGAGAGATGTCCCCCTGCTTGATCCAGACTTTACAATATACACAGGTGGAACTAGTTTTATGCAAGAAGACATTCAAAAGGCAGGATATGCTGTGGTGACTTTGGAGGAAGTCTGGGAAGCTGAGCCACTTCTGCCCGGTACAAGAGCTAGCTGAACTGCATGCATTAACTAGAGCTTTGGAGTTGGCAAAAGGAAAGTGCATTAATAGTTACACAGACTCTAAGTATGCATTCCTAACAGTGCAAATCCATAGAGCCTTATACAAAGAAAGGGGACTTACAACTTCAGGGGGAAAGGATGTTAAGTATGGACCACAGATATTGCGTCTGCTGAATAGTGTGTGGGAGCCTAAAGAAGTAGCTGTAATGCATTGCAAAGGGCATCAAAAGGGAGCATCAGATATTCAATTAGGAAATAATAAGGCAGACTGGGAAGCTCGCATTGCTGCACAAAAGGCACCTGCTGAACATACAAATTGTCTAGCTTTATGTACCCCTAAAGAACAAGAGCAGGTGAAACCCAACTACTCTCAGGAAGACTTGAAACAAATTGAGGTGCTGGAAGCAAGGCAGGAAGATGGTTGATGGATTTTGCCAGACCAGCGAGTCTTTATCCCAGGATATATGGCATGGGATGCAGTGCAACAGGTTCATAAGCAACTGCACCTGGGAAAGACAGAGCTGGCAAACGCCCTGAAGAGAGAAGTCTATATTGACAAAATACACAGTATTGCAGCAAATGTTTGTGCTAGATGTGAGATCTGTGCAGCCAACAACCCAAGACAAGGACCCCAACTGCCTCAAGGACATCAGCCCAGAGGAAATTATCCCTTCGATTCCTTGATGATTGATTTCACTGACATGCCATGCTCAGGTCCCTGTAAAGCAATGCTAGTCATAGTATGTACATACACTGGATGGCCGGATTGCATCCCTACAAGGAAGAAGAAGAAAAAAAGCAACTGAGGTTGCAAAAGCCTTGCTTCATATTATTATTCCCAGGTATGGGTTGCCATCTAGAATCTCTTTAGATCAGCGTTTCTCAACGTTTGTGTGACGGCAACCCCCGTCACATGGACGCACGCCCCCCATGTGCATTGCGCATGCGTGGCGGCCCCCATGCACAGCCCATGTGCGGCGGTGGCCCCCATGCGCGGCACGCATGCGCGGCGGCAGCCCCTGAGGGGGGGAAATGGCGGATCGCATTGTTTGGCGACCCCCGTAAAATGGTCGTTCGACCCCAAATGGGGTCGCGACCCATAGGTTGAGAACCGCTGCTTTAGATAATGGTCCTGAATTTATCCATAGAGCCACCCAAAAGATAGCAGCTATGCTAGGAATAACATGGAAGCTTGACTGTAGTTTCCATGCTCAATCGGGAGGAAGGGTGGAGAGAATGAATAGAACCATTAAGGAAAAATTGGCAAAAATATGTCAGGAAACTCAGCTTAAGTGGCCAGATGCTTTAAATATGGTCCTGGTTGCGGTAAGGTGTGCACCACAAAGGGGGCTGCTCGTGTCTCCCTTTGAATTATTGTATGGCAGAGTCCCCAACTTATTCAAACCAGGTGACCAGAACTCTGAACAAGTGGCAGATATTGTTAAATTAGAACAGCTGCAGGCTCTTAACACTATAGTCCAGCAACTACAACGATATGTTCTAACCCAAAGACCCCATGTCTTGGTCACACCTACACATGACATACAACCAAGACAGGAGGTCTGGGTAAACGACTGGAAGAGGGAAGTTTTAAGCCCAAAATGGAAAGGGCCATATACTGTTGTTATGTGTTCTCCCCTTGCTGTTAAGGTGGCTGAAATCAAATCATGGATCCATTGGTCCCGAGTTAAATTGGCCGCCCCCACCCAGTGGAAAGTGATTAGTGACCCAACTCAACCTCTTAAGCTTACCCTGCATCGTAGAAGAAGGAGCCTCTCCCCTTCTGGTGACACTCTGGAAGCTGTCCCCCTGCGAACAGGAGAGGTGAAGAAAATCCCTGCAGGTGTTACTCTGGAAGCTAACACCCATCGCACGGGCAACAAAAATCCCCTGCCCTGGAAGCTGCAATCGCGTCACTAGTATTAGGCTTCTCTAAGCATGGAACCCAGCCAAAGGATGAGGGAAACTGCTTGTATTAGAAAGCGGCTCATGCCAACTATTTGGGTGGTTGTAGTGTTGCTAATTAGTATTGTCATTAATTCCCTGTTAGCCATAGCCCAGTTTGTGGGATGAGGGGGGAGTATGTAAAACTGAGTGCTCCAGATGGAGACCCCCAATATATGAAACTCCCCAATAATCTCAAGATTTAAGTGAAGTTTCAAAGGGGGGAAATGAGGTAGATGGAAAATTGCCATTAAGAGAAATGATAAAGTACTTTTGAATTATATTTTAATTAACAGAGGTGATGTTTTGAAAGCATTAACTAATACTATAAACTGGCTGAGTGTGATGACCTGTGTGCAATTCTATGAAGAAACATTTTTACAAGAAGTGTCAACTGAAAGTCACAGATGGTGTAAGATATTACCCGTGTAGAGAGGTGTGGTAAGACAACTGTTTGTGTGAACTTCTCCTTTTTCCTTGTGTAGCCTCAAGATATAAACTTCTCTGTTTTAGTGTGTTAAAGGTAGATAAGAAGTCATCCATTAGGTTAAGCTGTATAAAAATGACACCCTGGGAGTAACTCAGGGTTCAGAATTTGTCATGCGAATGCTAACTATTGTGCACAAATAAAGCTTGTTTTCTCCAACCCTTCGTGGTCTTGTCTTCTGATGTAAGTATTGTAGTTTTTCCACAACAGTGTGGTGAAAGAGAAATAGTTCTCTGCACTAATGGCATCTCTTGATAATTGCCTGGCAGGCTTCTTCAAGGTGATCCAATTCCTTTTGGGAAAGAGGTTTACTTGGAGGGGTGTGCCAAGGAATTTGATTATTTTCTGGCAGATAAGTCAGTGGATTCATTCCCAGTTGAATGTTAATGTGGACACTGGTCCAGTGGAGATGCCTAAAGCAGGTTCTTGCCGATTATCTGGGAACAGTTTGACCCTATTATTCCTGAAGAAATGGACTGGAAGCTAGGGAAAGTGTAGCCAATTTATTACCAGGCATCATATTCCCATTCTTGGTGGAAGGAGACCAAGAATGAAACATAAGGGCAGGATTCCCCCATCTTTGAGGGAAGAAGTTTTGCAACTTTGTCCTGATAACTAAAAAGCAGGGTATGTGGCACTGTTCAAAACAATGCACAGAAAGTTAAGAGAATCAAGGACCATGTGGCATCCTGCCACATTTTCATGCGGGCTAAATCCCACCATCAGAAGCTGACAGGGCTGCTGCAACCCTTCTTTCATACAACCCATTCATTGCATCTTTCTGGACTTTACTATTGATTTACTCCCAGTCCACAGTTACACATCTATATTAGTTATGGTAGATCTTTTCACTAAAATGTCTAATTTCATATTCAAATGGACAGCCATTTGTCCAAAATTGTATAGAGTTTCCTGCTCAGCAGGGGGTTGGACTAGATGACCTCCAAGGTCCCTTCCAACTTTATTATTACTATTATTATTATTATTATTATTATTATTATTATTATTATTATTATTATGGATCATCGCACTGTCAGCAAGATGTTCAGACTGGATTTGGCATTTTGTCTACCTATCGAGTCCTTACCCAGGACCTGGGATAGGCAGATGTGGATGTTTGATGGTATTACAGATATCGTCGCAGGATGGAAGCAGTTCCTAGTAAGGCCGCCTTTTGCAATTGACTAATAGCGAATTTGTCAATGCCAATGGTGTTCAAGTAGTGCTCCAGTTGTTTTGGGATTGCACCCAAGGCGCCTATGACTATTGGTACTACCCTTGCTTGCTTTTGCCACAGTCTTTCTATTTCTATTTGTAGGTCTTTGTATTTTGTTATCTTCTCCAGTTCTTTCTCTTCTATTCTGCTGTCTCCAGGCACTGCCACGTCCACTATCCAGACTTTTTTGTCTTTCTTATCGACAATTGTTAAGTCTGGGGTGTTATGTTGCAGGTGCTTGTCTGTTTGAATTCTGAAGTCCCAGAGCAGTTTAATTTTATCATTTTCTATGATTTTCTCTATTTTATGATTCCACCAGTTTTTGCTTACCAGCAAATGATATTTTTTGCAGATCTTCCAATGCACCATTGTTGCTACTTTGTCATGCCTCTGCTTGTAGTCAGTCTATGCAATCTTCTTGCAACAGCTTACTAGGTGATCCACTGTTTCTTCAGCTCCTTTGCATAGGCGGTACTTACTGTCTGTTGCTGTCTTCTCAATTTTGACTTTATATGCATTTGTCCTTAAGGCTTGGTCTTGTGCAGCCAGAATTAGTCCCTCGGTCTCTTTCTTCAATTTTCCTGCTCTTAGCCATTGCCAGGTCTTATTATTATCTGCTTTCCCAGCTATTTTTTTCATGTATTGGCCATGTAGTGCTTTGTCTTCCCATGCCTCTATTCTGTTCTTCATTTGGTCTTTCTTGTAGGCCAGTTTGGTCTCTCCAGTAGTTAGTAAGCCTTCCTGATATACTAATTTCAGTGCATCTTCATCATTGTTCTTCAGATATTCTTCCAAAGCCATTTTTTCTTCTTCAACCATCTGATGTACTTGTAGCATTCCATGCCCACCTATTTGCCTTGGTAGATAAAGTCTGTCAATGTCACTGCATGGATGAAGGGCATGATTCATTGTCATTATTTTTCTGGTCTTCCTATCTGTTGTGTCCTGAGCCTGCAAAGGCAGGCTCGGGACGTTGCAATGGTCCCGGGCTGTTGCATGCTGCCCGGGACCAGACTGGCTGGTGTCAGCATCACGCACATGCGCAAGGCGCGGAGGGTGCCTAGTTGTTGCCATTCTGCCCGGGGAACGTTGTTAAAAGGAACCGAGAGGCCTGCGAGCCTCAGAACTGTGATGGAGTGTAAAAGACTGCAAATAAAGACCTGTTGGAACCATGAGATGTTCTGTGCTCATTCTCCATTAAGCCGAGGAGTCAACACTGGTGACGAAGGTGGGATAGCTTACAACAGATAGAGAAGAATTGTAAGCTTACCCAGGAGTCCTGAAGAGAGGAAGACGGCGTTAAATTGAGCACCTGGCCTGCCAGTACAGCGTCGCTGGAGGTAAGCTGGCTGATAGACCCTTTCCTTACAAAGAAGAAAATGGCGAAGATAGGGAGACTGTCTGAATTCGATGTCATGCACCCAGAAAGATAGGAGTCTTATGTGGCCAGGGTAGAAAACTATTTTAGAGTAAATCAAGTAAGAGAAGATGGCTTAAAGGCCGCTACTTTGCTGTGTATCTGTGGTCAAGATGCATTTGAAATGGCTGAAAATTTAGCAGCCCCTGCTCCTCTTGAATCTGTCACTTACACAGATTTAAAAAAAATATTGAAGGAAGATTTTCAGCCCAAGTTGTCTGTTATTGCATGGAGACACACTTTTGAACAGAGGGATCAAAGAGCTGGTGAATCAGCTAAAGAATACATTGCAGCCTTGAGAAGAGCAGCTAAGCCTTGTGATTTTAAAGACTTAGAAGAAAGGTTGTATGTGGGCTTAGGAACAGAGACTTGCAGGAGAGACTTTTTGCAAAGGAAGATATATCATTCCAAGATGCCTTGAGAGAGGTCACTGCAGAAGAGGCAGCAGGTGGGGCCGTCAAGAACATGAGGCCTATCAGGAACAACCCAGAAGCTGTTTCCATGCACCATGCGGGAGTCCAGGAGAGCTCGGAAGAAGATCCTGAAGATGAGGTGGATCATCTCTACCCAGCCAAAGAAAGAAAGCAGAAGGAAGGCAAAGAAAAGTCTTCAGCTGTACCCAAGTGCTTCGGGTGTGGAGGTCGCCACAAGACGACTGACTGCAGGTTCCGTTCTGCAATCTGTAGAGCATGTGGAAAGCAAGGCCACAAAGCAGCTATGTGTCTGGGTCGTCAGAAGGTACAACCCCGAGAAGAATTGCGCCTGAAAGGTACCAGGGTCCCCAGCCAAAACAGGATGGGTTTCTGTGCTTCACGAAGAAGCATTTATAGGACAGGCACACACAAGCCACTTAAAAAGAAACTGTCACTTAAGGTGAAGTTGCAAGGAGTTCCATTGGTTATGGAACTAGACACTGGGTCTGCACTTTCAATTATTTCCATTCACACATTCAGAAAGATTTGTTCTAGCAATGGGTTCCAGGCCAAGCTTAGGCCATGCAATATAGTTCTAACAGACTTTCAAAATTCCAAGGTGTGTGTTAAGGGGGTTGTTGTTGTTAATTGCGAAGTCGTGTCCGACCCATCGCGACCCCATGGACAACATTCCTCCAGGTCTTCCTGTCCTCTACCAGGGGGGGAGGCCACCCTTAATGTACAATACAAGGATTTTGAAGGTCCATTAGATGTATTGGTAGTTGGGGGTGAGCGCCCGAGTCTCATTGGACTCGATTGGTTTGAGGCCTTGGAAATACAAGTTACAGGGCTTCACAGTTTGCAAACATTAGGTCTACAGAAAGTCTGCAAAGAATTTGCAGATGTCTTCAGCCCTCAGTTGGGTGCATACAAAGGCCCCCCAGTTTCCTTGAAGCTGGACCCCACTGTCACTCCTATCAGAGTAAAGGCAAGGAGAGTACCCTTTGCTTTGAAAGGGAAAATTGATGCTGAATTGGACAAATTGATTCAGCAAGGTGTCTTAGAACCTGTTGACTCAAGTCCTTGGGAAACTCCCATAGTCACGCCTCTTAAGGCTAATGGGGACATTCGCATCCGTGCAGATTACAAATGCACTCTAAACAAGGCATTGCAACAGCATGCATATCCTGTACCTGTAGTCAGTCATATTTTGGCTTCCCTCAAGGGGGGGGGCGTGTTTTTGCAAAGCTGGATTTAGCACAGGCTTATCAACAGTTACCTGTTGATGAAGCTGCTGCTGAAGCACAACCCATTGTAACGCATAGGGGGGCATTCAAGGTCAAAAGACTACAATTTGGAGTAAATGTGGCTCCTGGAATTTTCCAAAGCGTAATAGAAAACACCCTGAGGGGTATACCAGGGGTTTGCCCCTATTTTGATGATATCTTAATAGCAGGAGACTCCAGTCAAAATTTAGCTGAGATGTTGAGGGCTGTTCTGCTGCGTTTCAGGAAAACAGGCCTCAAGCTTAAAAAAGACAAATGTAAAATTGGAGTGTCTTCTACAGATTTCCTGGGATTCAGAATAGATGCCAAGGGCATTCATCCTGCTGAGTCTAAATTAAAGGCTATTCTGCAAGCTCCTAGGCCTAAGTCTAAAGCTGAATTACAAGCTTTTCTGGGCCTCTTAAACTTCTACAATGCATTCATCCCTAACAAAGCTAATGTAGCTGAGCCACTTCATCGGCTCTTGGACAAACAGGCAGTGTGGCAGTGGTCACAAGCACATGAAGCAAGCTTCAATGAGGTTAAGGCCTTACTTACATCCAATGATGTGCTTGCACATTTTAATGAAACTCTTCCTGTGTGCATCGCTTGTGATGCTTCCCCTTATGGGCTGGGAGCAGTACTTAGCCATCTAAGACCTGATGGAACTCAGGTTCCTGTTGCATATTACTCCAGAACTTTGTCTTCTGCTGAGCGAAACTATGCTCAGATAGACAGAGAAGCCTTGGCCATTGTTGCTGGGATTAAAAAATTCCATGATTTTCTATATGGGAGACATTTCACAGTCTACACTGACCATAAGCCTTTGTTGGGGTTGTTTACTACAAACAAACAAACCCCCCATATCATCTCCCCCAGAATGCTGAGATGGTCCATCTTTCTGTCAGCCTATGACTTTTCTTTGGTTCACAAACCTGGCAAGGAAATGGGCCATGCTGATGGCCATAGTAGATTACCCTTACAAATAGTAGAGGCTGACCCTGCCCCTGCCATCAACATCCTTTCTATTCAGGTGTTGCCTCAGTCATCTTTAAATGCCAGGGATATGGCTGCTGAATCAGCCATGGACCTCACACTCACTCGTGTATTATCCTGGGTTTTGTCTGGATGGCCAGAGAGTTGTCCAGGTACTGAGTTTCAGAGTTTCTGGCTTAAGAAACATGAGTTATCCACTTTTCAGGGTTGTCTGCTGTGGGGCAGCAGTTATTATTCCTACCTCAATGAGGCCTAGGGTCTTGTCTTCCCTTCATGAGGGCCATTCTAGCATTGTCAGAATGAAGGCGCTTGCGCGCAGCCATTTGTGGTGGCCAGGGTTAGACAGGGAAATAGAGGCTAAGGTGCACGGATGCCACCTGTGTCAGCGCTCACGCCCAGAAATGCCCCAGGCTCCTGTACATAGATGGGAGGAAACATAGTCACCTTGGTCTAGGGTGCACATTGATTACGCTGGGCCCTTTCAGGGTCAATTCTTCTTGGTCCTTGTTGACAGTTATTCAAAGTGGCTTGAGGTTGTACCTGTCTCTTCAACCACTGCTGCCAAGACCATTCAAGTACTGAGGGGAATTTTTGCTACACATGGGCTTCCTGATGTTCTGGTGTCTGACAATGGCCCTCAATTCACTTCTTTCAAGTTTCAAGCTTTCTTACAGGCCAACATGATTCGTCATGCCACCTCTGCACCATTCCACCCTTCCACCAATGGTATGGCTGAACGGATGGTCTGCATCACCAAGGATGCTTTAAAGAAACTGACCTACGGGGACTGGCACCACAGGTTGGCAGACTTTCTTCTTGCTTACCGCACCATACCTTCAACTTCCACTGGGAAGAGCCCAGCTGAACTCCGTGGGGGCGCAAACTGATCACCAAACTTGACAGGTTGCACCCGGACAGACTGCCTCCTAAGGCCACCCAACCCAGGGCACTGCAGTATCTGCAAGTGGGTGCCCCGTTATGGACCTGTAACTACGGGCCTGGTCACTTGTGGGTTCCTGCTGTAGTATGCAAGGTTACTGGCCCTTTGTCATATGAGGTCTCTTTGGATGACAGTCGTGTCCTTTGGCGGCATATCGACCAGCTGCGTACGAGACTGGACTTACTCTCTGGAGCTCCTGGGCCTTTTCCAGGGGGGGAGCGGGACCACTATGGGCAAAGGGAAGGGTGTTGGCAGCAGCCGGGGCCAAACGGAGAGGCCACAGATGGCCTATTCCAAGGTTCCACAAGTATTCCAAACAGGAATCCAAGGGAACAAGAAATCACATAGGCACCAGTGCCTACTCCAGCCAGGGAGTCACCCAGGGGGCATACTCATCATTCACAACTATCATTCAGCACTCCAGTCAGGGAGAACAACCAGGAGCATCCTAATAATCCAAACATTGCAAGATAGCTGGCACACAAACAGTCTAGTTGGCCCAGTACTGCTACTGTTTCCAGAAGGAAGCCTTCACACAGGGAGGTGGTCGGAAAGGCAAATCCCAATTCTGACACCTCCGGCACAGATTGGGGGGCAACTGAATTTTGGGGCAATGTAGAAACCCCAGACAATCCCGTTACAGGGCTTGGGAGTGAAGGGATGTGTTCCCTTGATAGGTCCATTGTGGGCTTGGAAGGCTCTACAGTAATGCCAAACAGTGGCAGACTTATAGAGGGGCCAGAGAGCCTACAATTAGGCAGGTCAACCAGGTTCTTGGGAGAGCAAAGTCCTGGTCTGATGAGCCCGGTGGGCAAGCAAGCAGACCAGGCAACGGGGCACAGTTCACGGGGACCACCAGGGTTTGAAAGAGGGGGCAACTCCATGTCATCCTCTAAACAAGAAGAAATAGGGGATTCTCAGAATCTAAGGAGGTCACAGAGAGTAAAAAGATTTCCCAAGTATCTTGAGGACTTTGTAACTCTGAAACAAATTAAAGATCAAAGTCGAGCTCATATAAAAAGAGTTTATAATGTTTTAGTGGAATTGGATTCAGAAACAGAATTAGTTAAGGATTGTATGGTTAAGTGGGCTCAAAATTTTGAAGAGCCGATTTTATTAGATACATGGGAGATGATTTGGGTGAGGAATGTTAAGTTTACCCAAGCTCAAAATTTACGAGAAAATTTTTATAAAATGTTTTATAGGTGGCACCTTGATCCACAAAAGATGTCTCGTATGTATCCGAATCTACAGCCCAAATGCTGGAGATGTGGTTGTTTGGATGCAACGTACTATCATATTTGGTGGTCATGTAGAAATATAAAGGCTTTTTGGATTAAGATTTGGTGAAACATTCAGAAAATTTTTAATAGAAGGATAAAATTTACACCACAATTATTTTTGTTAGGTATTATTGAAGATTGTGATGGTAAAGAGATTATCTTAATGTTGAATTTTATTACGGTGGCAAGGTTATTGACTGGACAATATTGGAAGAAAGATTCCTTGCCTACTTTAGAGGAATGGTTTCTTAAAGTTTCTTATTTATCAGAAATGGCTAAAATTTTCGCTTATCTGAAAGACCATTCACAAGAGAGATATAATTCTATGTAGAAAAGATGGGTAAATTTTGTACAGAATAAATATGGGATTAGAAAGTATTATTTAGCCTTTGAATAATTTATAGTTTAAAGTAGTTATGGTTAGATTTGTTGTTTTTAATGTATTGGAGTTAAAGCATGTTTAATCTTTTTGGATGTATGTATAGTTGATTGATGTTTATTTAATTTGTATGTTTTTTTCTTGTTTTTTTTTTAACCCTGTATTCAACTCTGGGAAGGAGGGGGGAGGGTTATGGGGGGAGGGAGGGGGCAGGTATTTTATTGTAAAAAGTTTATAAAAATTTCAATAATAAAAAAAAGAATAATGTCTGACGGGCAGCCTGTTCCAATCCAGTTTTTGGAAGGTACTGTTCCAACTATTGAATGTCCAAGTAAATTTCATCAAAGGACAAACAAATCTTACATGATTCCAAATTTAGTTCCTAGGTATAGTTCTCACAATACTTCCATATCTGAACAGAGACATCAAAGTCCAAAAGGAGCTGAACAAAGTCCAAAAGGAACTGACAAACAAATACATAACTAGTTATACTGGGAAAAAAAGATCAATACTCCTTTCTTTCATACTTTGCAAGACAATAAGTTATGTGTAAAAGATTTTGAAAATCTCCAGTTGGAGAGTTTAGCCTGTACTGTTCAGGCTTAAGTTTCAGTAAGGTAAAGAACTGGATATGGTGCAGAAAATACACAATTTTAAAATTAGATTTCAAGTGATTTGATTGCATATTTCATCCTGAGACTACCAACTGCCTACCAAGCTACTTATGTTGAACGCCTCTAGAAACATTCCACTCAGGACAAAGGCATATTTTAGAGATGTCACCCTAACAAAGAAGCATTGATGGACCACAAAACAGAATTTGGTCAAATGACTGTTTTGTTATAACATAGCCTTTTGTTTAAGCATTTCATATCACAGAGAGTTAAAAAAAGCCATCATTGTAGCTTCCCAAAATATTCCTTCTGCAAATCTTAGATATAAAAAGGCTGCTATCAAAAAAGGGCTAAACTTTGTATTTCTCTTCGTCCTTTCCTTAAGATACTACATGTGAATTAAAAGAAATTTCAGGAGCTCAGTGCTTATAGATAGGTTTGAAAATGTATTGATATTTTATAGTATTTGCTTTTATTTAAAGACATATTGATCAGAGGTGTACTGTATCTAAGGCATTCAAAGAAGCATCCTAAAACCTACTATATTCATATTATACCAAAGATACTTCACTTCTTCCAGACTCAAAAATAAGACTTCATTTTTATTCCTTTCACGTGCAGCTTTAAGATTAAAACATTCCTAGCTAGACAGTCTACCCATAGCTTATCTTTGAAATTTCAGAATATTCAAAATGTTCCTTTATATGGCAATGAACAATTTAGCTTTCTTAGGAACATAGCACATCCTTTCAGTGAAAGGATGTGCTAGCCATAAATGATCCTTCAACCTTCTCTTTCTTAAATGCAATCTATTTACAAGATTTAACTTTTATTAAACCAATGATTATAAAAGCAAAATGAATTCTTTCAGTGTACTTCATCAGCTTGTAAGTCTGCAGTAAAAGCTTGGTTCTCTGTAAAAGCAAAGCTAATGAAATCAGTGACATGTCCTTTTACTCATTTAAAAGGGTGAAGGCAGCTGGGGGATTTGAATCACTGCCCAGTTGCAGGCAGGATTAACTTTTTTGCCTATAGAATTGTTCTAATTCAGGTTTCTTGGTCTCTCTCATCCATAGGTACAGTATTTGCTTTACAGGGGTAAATATACAAGAACACATATTTACCCCTGTAAAACAAATATGCCTAGCCCTATGCTATGTGCCAGACTATGTTATTATTTCTAGTGAACTCATAATTTGCTTTTTCAATGTTAATGGAAGTAGTTGAAGGGGAGAAAGCAATGCCGCCATTAGGAACTGAAAATTAAGTCAATCATTTGTTAGTGGTGGAAAAACAGAAGCATTCAACAGCTTTGCACAAGACATGAAGTACGGTTTAGAGCTGAGAACTATGAGCTGCCAATATATGGTATAATGTGTAGTTTGAGAAGGTGTGGTTTTCAAAAATTAAATATTATTTCAGTATTTCAGTTATTTATCAGAATATGAATATGAATGTAAATATTCTGGATAATCAATAATAAATTGATCTAAAGAATATTTCCAATTTTTATTATTAAGAGCCAGCTATTTCCATACACTTGGCTATTGTTAAAGAAAGGTTGAAGGGAAATTAAAAGGGAAAGTAATTGTAGAATAGGCAAGGGTATTTGGTAGAGTCCAAATTCCTTTAAAGATGTAGCTATTTGTTCTCTGAAAACAAAAATGCTCTGTAAAGAAGGCCTCTTCATTTTTAGTATAGGAAAGAAATGACAGAAAGACAAACAATAAAAAGAGAAAAGATGGGTTATCTTGCTTTCTCTTGAGGTTTCCAAGGTCCAAATGTAGGTCTTTAAAGAACATGTGGACACTTTGAGAATTTAGACTCTATCTGGCACAGAGATATCCTTTGTATCACCTAATTATTTTCCAAGTTTAATTCTCTTTCCATCATCCTTTCACAGTAGTCAACTGGCCTAAATTAATTATTTCCAATAAATATGCAGGGAAGATGATTCTATGACATGTTTGGAAGTATATATATGTTATATGCATCAAAAACATATGAAGAGAACTTTGAAGCTAAAAAGGTTTTTTTTTAAGCATCTTTCAGCTAATTTGGATAGATACCAAGATTCAGCTGACCTGAGGTATCCCCTTACATGTAATGCAATTTGTGATGCAAAGTAATAGAGTTTCAATCAAACCTATGCAAAACTCAGACTGGGGCATAAATCATAAAACTCAGTTTAAGTCCAGGACAAAGTTACATCTTTAAAGAAACAAAAGATACTACATCTGCTTAATAACTATGTCACTATGGATAAAACTAAATACTGCTATCTTCAGTGTATGTTTCCATTTAACAGAATCCCGTGTAAGGTCCCTTTGATGACATTCAAAGCCTTTTATAAGCTTTGCAAGCTTATCTAGAGGGCATCTCTCTTTTGCGAACATGACCTCCTGATAGAAATGTGAAACTGCACAGGGAATTTAATGAGCTACCAAGCCAAATCCAGTTAATCAGGGCAATGAGTTCATGAAGACAGAAGCAGAGAGCTACCTCGTGGAACAGAATTATTTTATTAGGTGTCTTTGTTAGTGCATTTGTGTTTAGTCATTTAAGTAATAATAATTACAAGTCATGAAGAAAGGAAACTGTTAAATTTATTCATCGTTTCAATAGCTTATCTATCAGTTATAAAACATTTTTTTAAAAATATCCTGCTGAAATCTCTGCTCTAATTTTATTTTAAAAAGTGTTCTTTTGTAAAGAGGTTTCAGTTTTCCATCTCACTCATAGGGCTCTTGAGAGCTTCTTTTGAATTCATTTGAATTGCTGATTTTGAGTTGGGACTGTTAAACAATGGCAGATGTTGCAGTTCCTCTTAGTGGAATGGGCTCCACCTTGCTGTCACTTCTGGCAGCCGGATTTGAAGAAGTCCAATAGGAAGAGTTTCCATATAATATTTTCTCTTGGGATTTAATTAAAGGGAGACTCTAAACTATTGGAGAGATGATAGTAATAGTGGAAAAGAAGATGATCATAGAGAAATTAATTAATTTATAAGCAAAATATGCATTTAGAGCCCTAGATCAGGCCAATAAAGATCTTACCTTAATGTTCCTTCTTTCCAGATGTAGAAAAAAACATTTTTTCCACATAATTAAATGTAAGAATGATTGAACACATAAAAGTGCAGAAGGCAGGTTTCTGCCTAGCCTCCTATATATATACCAACTGGTAGGAGAAAAGAAAAGAAAATACAAAGAACTTTGTTGGAGCAGTTCAAAGATTTTCTGTTAATGATTCCCCCCCCCCCCCAAAAGTTAACTATACATTGAAAGGAAGTTCAAAAGAAGAAATGACTACAACATTTTCCCATTATTTCAATATAACCAATATTCAGCCTTAGAATGGAAAATAAATGTTATGATTGGCAATCATAACTATAGTCTGATTTTAATGAATTTGGGCAAGGCAATTTTAAAGCCTTTTTGTATGGATGCTGTGATTTTAAGGCAAAGTATGTAATATTTAAAAATGAAGTTTTCTGTGAATATAGGTCTGTCTTCTATGAAGCTTATTTGATGGTATTTAGAATAATTAACAAGTTTCTCAGTTCTCAAATTTCTAATGACAAGTGGTTACTTCTATTATGGACAATTAAAGAGTGATGGTGTTTAGAAAATTTCAGTCACCTTTTGTGATATTTTCTGACCTTAACTCCAACAAAGATGGATGGCTCGTGAGAGGAATACAGACAGTCCCCAGGTTAAAAATATTCAACTTAAAGACAACCCCTAGATATGAACAGGCAGCCTGTTACCAAATATGGCAGAAGGCATTGTCTTCCTTTGAAGTCCATGAAGTGCTGACATACTGAAGTTGGGTTAAAGACAGAGTTAGGGAATGGAACTTGTTCTTAACCCAGGGAATGTCTGTGCTGTTTTTTATAAGTAAATATTCAACCAGAGCAATGGAATTAATTTCACTTCTATGAAAATGGTAGGTTTAATAAAATCTGTCTGAACTATTTTATCTATCTATCTATCTATCTATCTATCTATCTATCTATCTATCTATCTAGCTAGCTAGCTAGCTAGCTAGCTAGCTAGCTAGCTAGCTATCTAGGTAGCTATCTAGCTAGCTATTATATATCTACCATCTGTCTGCCACTCATCTCCTCAATAAGATGATTCTTGGGTGGCTTGCAGATTGTATAAATCATGTTTGAATTTAGTTCCTCAATTAACAGACATAAATTATTGGGGGGGAGACAAGTAGGGTCAGCAGTTTTCTAAGAAGCATAAAAGTAAGAATCAAAAAGATTTTCAACAGCTATAAGGTTAAAACATTTGCATCCAACATGTATTCTCTCTAAAACTTTGACAGTGATTCCTAAAATCTTTCCTAAGATTAGTACCAAATTGCAATGTTTAATGTAGTAGAATGGAAAATACTTTGAATATACAAGGAGTAATCAAATAATTTATATGTAATCATTTATATTTAGAAATTTTAATTTATGTGCAAATAAAAATAATTTTCATTTAGTTTTTTCCCTACCCCTGGCCTAGTTCTTTCTCCTGATCCCTTCCTGTTTTGTGAATTGTATTCCTTACAATATTCCACTAAATGGGGTTCTTTTTGCCAGAAGAACAGAGGGATTTAATGATGACCTTTGGAAAAGATGAAAGAATTGTTCAGGACTGACTTGCGAAAAAGGTTACATTGTCCAGAGAATGAAGAACACATGAGAAGGAAATTTAAAATTATACTATTTTGATTTTGTTTAGTATAAGGTGGGATACAGAGAAACTTGAACAGGCTATCAAGATTGTGTTTCTATATACCACAACATTCCAGCATTCCCAGAATCCTACATGATCTAAAAAGTGCTTTTTCAAAAGGCAACTGGATGGGTTTTTTCCTTGAAGAAGAAACATCTTCTTCTTCCTCAAGGAAAAAACCGTCCAACTGCTTTTGAACAAGCATCTTTAACACAACTATGATCTGGATGACTGAGAATCTCCATAGATCCTACATTGTTTAGTTCCTGACCTGGTTATCTGGAAAGGTTGACAAAAATGAACATGGGAATATACCTATATATGCTTAGCTATCCATATAGCCCTATATTGATTGGCAATAGGTTTTCTTGTCAGCCAGATATCTTATTATTGGCCTCCTGCTATATAGCTGCTATAAATTGAACCAGAGGAGTTAATTATGAAAAGTTTATATTTATTGCTGTGTTATGATCACTTCTCTAAGGATGGGGTTAGGGTTAGGGTTTAGAACAGGGGTGTCAAACTTGAAATGTCACGTGACGTGTCGCGATGTATTGTGACTTTTTTGTCATTGCCGGCAATGGGGTGGGGGTGGTTTCGCTATGATGCCTCCGGCCCGTGGGCCGGCAGTTTGACACCCCTGGTTAAGAATAATGCTTTAAACAGAACAGGATGGAAGATGCTTTAAACTTCATTATTTTTGCCATTTGTGACCAATTATTCTGATACATAATCCTTTATTTGATATAATGTCTTATTACAGGAAGTAGATACAGAATTGCAGCCATAGAACAATTGTTTCAAAACTATAGGAATACATTTGGCATAATAAAATGTTATATTCTGGATATGAAGGCAAAAAGATACTTTGGAAAGTCCTGAAATGTGAACATTAGTTACTTTAGCATGTCATTTCATTCTTCTGAGATTGTCTGATTGCCTGCGAACTCTAGGAAAAAAATAAGGATGTTTTAAAAAGTAGATACAACTATTTAGATTGATGCCACCGCACATTCTAAAATACATTTTTGGAGACTGAAACAGAATGTTGCATAGTCATAAAATAATGCTTCTGAAATAAATACTTGGGGCAAACAATTAAGACCCATATAAATTTCAGTGAAAATCTTGTTGGGGAGACCAAAAGTGATTTTCACCTAACCTTACATATTGGCTTTACTGTATTATCTAAATAAATATTAAGAACTGCTTCATCTTTTCCTTTGCTTTATTTAATCAGTTTAATTCGTCTAGCCCATAACAAACTTGAAAAGAAATTAGATAAAGAGAATCAGGATTCTGTCTATCAGCAACATTATTTTCTGACAATAGAAGAAAACATGAGCCTTTTCTGCTATGGCACCTGTCCTCTAGACCAGTGATGGCAAACCTTTTAGAGACCGAGTGCCCAAACTGCAACCCAAAACCCACTTATTTATTGCCGGGTCCAGGTGGGCGTGGCCCACTGGGTGGGCGTGGCTGCAGTATTGAGTACCACCACTCATCTAGCAAGGTATCAAAAACTTGACCAAAAAAAAAAGAATAAAGTGATAAAGTACAGGTAGTCCTCAACTTACAACAATTCACTTAATGACTGTTCAAAGTTATAACAGCACTGAAAAAAGTGACATGATCATTTTTCATACTCATGGATGTTGCAGCATTACCAGGGTCATGTGATTTACATTCGGATACTTGGCAACTGATTCAGTCAATGGCTGGGGGGGGGCATGGTCAGCCCAACATCACTCAGGTTGTTGGGCGCCTCTGGGATGTGTGGGCTGGGCTATGGGGTGGATCTGTGGGTCTCTGGTGGAGGGGGTGGGACTGCGGTGGGCGCCTTCCCTCCCTCCCATTATCCCTCCCTCCCTCCCTCCCTCCCTCCCTTCCTTCCTTCCTTCCTCCCTCCCTCTCATTGTCCCTTCCTTCCTTCCTTCCTTCCTTCCTTCTGTCCTTCCCATTGTCCCTTCCTTCCTTTTCTCACTCTCTCTTTGTCCCTTCCTTCTCTACCTCCCTCCCTTCCATTGTCCGTTCCTTCCTTTCCTTCCTTCCTTCCCATTGTCCCTTCCTTCCTTCCTTCCTTCCTTCCTTCCTTCCTTCCTTCCTTCCTGTCCATTCTTTCCTTTCCTTCCTTCCTTCCCATTGTCCCTTCCTTCCTTCCTTCCTTCTTTCCTTCCTTCCTTCCTTCCTTTCCTTTCCTTTCCTTTTGTTCCTTCCTTCCCTCTCATTGTCCCTCCCTCCCTCCCACCCTCCCTCTCATTATCCCTTCCTTCCTTCCTTCCGTCCTTCCCATTGTCCATTCCTTCCTTCCTTCTTTCCTTCATTCCCTCTCATTGTCCCTTCCTTCCTTCCCTCCCTCCCTCTTCGTCCCTTCCTTCTTCCCTCCCTCCCTCCATGCCCAGGAAGAGACAAGGGGAGGGGGACAGGTTGCCAGCGTAGCTGGTGGCTGTGCTGCCGGTGGCCATGGCTTGAAGGGTCACTGTAAACTGCTGGACAAGAGCCGCACAGCCATGAGAGCAAAGTGGCGGGAAGATATTTGTAATGAGGGAGGAGAAAAACAGGCTTCCCCTGAAGAAAATCAGCAAATAGCTCTCACCCACTTCACATACCTGTGGACTCCATGGGAGGGGATGCCATGAGCAGCATGAGAGTCCACATTACCTGCACTATGCCGCCCAGACCCCAGCAGCCAGTGGTGCATTCTCCTCATGGCACAGAGTGGCTGGGCCGGGCGAGGCGAACTGGCGATATTATGTCCTGGGCCTGCTGAATGACTCAGCAGGCTCAGGAGGCTGCAGAAGGCCCGGGCAGACCATGTGGTTGCCTGGGACCAGAAAGGCTGTCTCCAGCCTTGTGAGCATGTGCAAGGTGGGAGACTAGCCTTGCATTGATAGGCTGATGCTGTCCCTCCAAAGGGAGTATAAAAGGGCCAGCACCATTTTGTTTGCTGTTCTGTTCTATTTGTGATCTCAATAAAGAAGTTGTGTTTTGTTACTCCTGCCTCGCTTTGATGTCTCTGATTCTAAAACAGAACATTGGCGACGAAGGTGAGATGGGCTGCAAGAAGGACAACAGGAGAAGCTAGGCTGACTTACCAGAGGAGGCCTGAAGCACTGGGAAGTTCAGCCTCCAGAGGAAGCGATTGCCTGAAAGTACGAGAATGCTGGAGGTGAGCTCGGCTTCATGGGACCCTTTCTCATACCTTGCAGCAAGAGGCATCGAAGAGGCTTCAGGCTGTAATGATGTCAAAGTTAGGTCATCTATTGGAATTTGATACTTCTCACCCTGAGAGAATTACTTTCAAGTAAACAAGATCCAAGAAGATGGCCTTAAAACTGCTACATTGCTGTGTGTCTGTGGGCAAGAGACTTTCAATATTGCAGAGAATCTTGTAGTCCCAGCACCACTGGAATCAATTGTGTATGCTGACTTAAAGAGGATGCTGCGAGAGCACTTTGAACCCAAGCTCTCAGTAATTGCATGGAGGCATGCCTTTGAGCAGAGGGATCAGAGACCTGGTGAGTCTGCTGCAGACTTTGTTGCTGCCTTAAGACAAGCAGCTAAGCCTTGTGCATCAAGGATCTAGAAGAGAGGCTCCGGGATTGTTTAGTTTGTGGGCTTCAGAGTCGTGAGCTGCAACAGAAACTTTTTGCAAAAGAAGATGTGTCATTCCAAGATGCGTTAACAGAGATTGCAGCCGAAGAAGCAGCGGGTGGAGTGGTGAAGGCCTTGAGGCTTGCCAAGAAACCCCCAACGCCTAGTACCATCCATCAAGAGGTCGCTCAGGAGGATTCCGAAGAGGAGCCAGAGATGGAGGTAGAGAGGCTTCAGCAGCAAGCAGGAAGAAGGCCTCAGGAAGGTAGACAGCAGACAACCTCAGTCCCTCAGTGTTTGGGGTGTGGAGGTCGCCACAAGCACTCTGACTGCTGGTTCTGCTCCACTATCTGCCGGGCATGTGGCAGGCAAGGCCACATTGCCTCTGTCTGTTTGGGTCGCCAGAAGGAACGGTCTCCAGAAGAATTGCCTCTGAAAGGTACCAAGGTCCCCAGCCAAAACAGGGTGAGCTTCTGCGCATCCTGTAGGGCCGTTTTCAAAACTGGGGTTCATAGGCCACTTAAAAAGAAGCTTCACATTGATGTGAAGTTGCAAGGGGCTCCCTTGTTGATGGAGTTGGACACAGGGTCTGCTCTATCGATCATTTCCTTAGACACCTTTAATAAGGTTTGCAGCAGAAGTGGCCTACAAGTTAAACTCAGGCCTTCAAATTTAATCCTTACTGACTTCCAGAATTCCAGAGTCAGCATGAAGGGGGAGGCCACGCTCAAGGTGCAGCATAGGAGTTTTGAAGGGCTGCTAGATGTGGTGGTAGTTGGGGGTGATCGTACGAGTCTTATTGGACTCGATTGGTTCGAGGCCCTTGGGATTCAAGTGACTGGACTTCACAATCTGCAAACGTCAGGTCTTTGCACAATCTGCAAACGTCAGAAGTTTGCAAGGAGTTTGCTGATGTGTTCAGTTCAGAGCTTGGCTCGTACAAGGGGCCTCCCATTGCTTTACGTTTAGAACCAGTCATCACACCCATCAGGATCAAGCCCCGAAGGGTGCCTTTTGCCCTAAAGAACAAAATAGATGCAGAGCTGGACAAGCTGCTCCAGCAGGGCATCTTAGAACCTGTGGACTCTAGTCAATGGGAAACCCCTATAGTCACGCCACTGAAGGCCAATGGAGAAGTCCGAATTTGTGAGGACTATAAATGTGCACTAAATAAAGCATTGCAGCAGCATGCCTACCCGGTGCCTGTGGTGAGCCACATTCTGGCCTCACTCAAGGGGGGGGGGCAAATCTTTGCAAAGTTTGATTTGGCTTAGGCCTATCAACAGCTACCTGTTGATGAAGTAACGGCTGAGGCCCAAACAATTGTGATGCACCGGAGAGCCTTTAAGGTAAAAAGGCTGCAGTTTGAGTTTAATGTGGCCCTTGGAATATTCCAGAGTGTGATGGAGCGAATGCTCTGTGATATTCCTGGGATCTGTCCCTACTTTGATGATGTCCTCATTGCTGGGGAATCATCTGTGAATTTAGCTGAAAGGTTGAGGGCTGTCTTGCTGCGTTTCCATCAAGCAGGGCTGAAGCTGAAGCAAGACAAATGTAAGATTGGAGTTACCTCCACTGAATTTCTGGGGTTCCATATTGATGCTGAAGGCATCCATCCTGCTGAATCCAAGCTCAAAGCGATTCAGCAGACCCCAAGTCCCAAGTCCAAAAGCGAACTTCAGGCTTTTCTGGGACTGTTAAACTTTTACCATGCGTTTCTACCTTACAAGGCTGCAGTGGCTGAGCCGTTACACCAGCTCTTGGATAAACAGGCTCCTTGGCAGTGGACACAAGTCCATGAAAAGAGCTTTTCAGAGGTCAAGGCCTTGCTTTCCTCAACTGCTGTGTTAGCTCATTTCAATGAGCAATTGCCTATATGCATAGCTTGTGATGCATCCCCTTATGGGGTTGGGGCTGTGCTGAGCCACCTCAAGGCTGATGGGACGTAAGCCCCTGTGGCCTACTACTCCAGAACTCTCTCATCTGCAGAGCGTAATTACACGCAGATTGACAGAGAAGCCTTGGCAATAGTGGCTGGCATAAAGAAATTCCATGATTTCTTATATGGCCGCCATTTCACGGTCTACACAGACCATAAGCCTCTGCTGGGTTTGTTTACAACAAACAAACAAACCCCTCATATAAAACCTCTAGAATGCTGAGATGATCAATTTTCCTGTCAGCATATGACTATACTCTGGTCCACAAACCAGGTAAAGAAATGGGCCATGCAGATGGCCTCAGCAAATTACCTCTACCGCAGGTAGAGGCAGATCCTGCTCCTGCTCTTCGCATTCTCTCTATTCAGGAATTGCCTGAATTTCCCCTCAATGCTAGGGACGTGGCTGCAGAAACTGCCACTGATCACAAGCTTACACATGTGCTGACATGGGTGTTGTCAGGGTGGTCTCACATGTGTCCAGGCTCAGAATTCCAGAGTTTCTGTCAGAGGAAACACGAGCTTTCCACTTTCAAGGGGTGTGGTCCTGTGGGGAAGCAGGGTAGTCATCCCAGCCTCATTGAGGACTAGAGTCTTGCAATCTTTACATGAAGTTCATCCCGGAATTGTCTGGATGAAGGTACTTGCGCATAGCCATCTATGGTGGCCTGGGTTCAATAAAGAGATCGAGACCCAGGTTAATGGGTGCCAAGTGTGCCAACAGTCAAGGTCTGAAATGCCTCAGGCCCTGCACATAGGTGGGAGGAAACACATACTCCATGGTCCAAGGTACACATCGACTATGCTGGGCCCTTTCAGGGGCAATTCTTCCTTCTCTTCATGGACAGCCATTCCAAGTAGCTAGAGGTTGTTCCTGTCTCCTCCACTACTAATGCTAGGACCATCCAGGTGTTGAGAGGAATCTTCGCCTCACATGGTCTTCCAGACATCCTTGTCTCCGACAATGGAGCCCAATTCATGTCTTCTGAGTTTCAGGCTTTTCTTCAAGCCAACATGATCCGGCATGCCACATCTGCACCGTTTCATCCAGCTTCCAATGGCCAGGCTGAGTGTATGGTGCGTACTACCAAAGATGCTTTAAAGAGAATCACTCACGGCAATTGGCATCACAGGTTAGCTGACTTTCTTCTTTGCCACCGCACCACACCTTGTACTGCCACTGGGAAGAGCTCAGCTGAACTCCGCTGGGGTCGCAGGCTCATTACCAAACTGGACAGGTTGCACCCAGATTGAGTAGCTTCACAGGTGTCACAGCTGTGGGCACCTAGGAGACTACATGTGGGCGATCCGGTCTGGGCAAGGAACTATGGACCTGGACATCTCTGGGTGACTGCAGTGGTATGCAAAGTCTCTGGGCCACAGTCATACGAAGTGGCCTTGGACGATGGTCTTGTGTTAAGGCGGCACATCGATCAACTACGCTGGAGGCTTCCCAGCAACACTTCCGCTCCTGGCTCTGCTATCGGGGGGGAGGAAGACCACGATTATAATCGTGGACCACAGTCTCTCCGTGAAAGTGGGGATACACTGGCTCCAGAAGGGGGTTCTGCTTACGAGGCGGCTCCTGACTCGGGCACTGGGTCTATGGATTTGGCCAGTCAACTAGCACTACAGGCTTCTCCATCTGCTGTCTTGGGCTCATGGGACAGTGTTCCCAAGAGGGGTCCATTGTGGACTCGGGGAATTCCACCCCACCAAGGAACTCTGATCTGGGGTTACAGGCTCTGGCCAGTCAGTACAATGGAGGGTCGCCGGATTGAAGGGGGCATCTACATCCTGGTTTGCCAAGCCTGGCAGGTGAGCTCACAAGCCAGGCACCCACAATAGCTCTAAGAAGATCAGAGTGAGCAAGGAGTCCCTCCAAGCATTTACAAGACTATGTAAGGTTCTTGTCAATTCCAGGACAGGCCTAATAGTCTTGTGAAAAAAATAGAATGTATGTAAGGGAGGCTTAATAGTTTTCTTGAACTAAGGGCACACTCAGAGTTGGGGTGTTTTGTTTGATAGTATTAAATAATATGTGGTATTCTTGTAAATATGAAAAATGTCATAACTGGGTCTGCCTGTGTGCAGGCATCACTGTGTTAGAAATAACAACATGCTTAATTGAACACATGTATATGTATGCTGCTATAAAAACAGTAAGTATTCACTTATTGTTTTATCCAAGGGGGAGGGGTGTTATGTCCTGGGCCTGCTGAAAGACTCAACAGGCTCAGGAGGCTGCAGAAGACCCAGGCAGGCTATGTGGTTGCCTGAGACCAGACAGGCTGTCTCCAACCTTGTGAGCATGTGCAAGGTGGGAGACTAGCCTTGCATTGATAGGGTGATGCTTTCCCTGCAAAGGGAGTATAAAAGGGCCAGCACCATTTTGTTTGCTCTTCTGTTCTGTTTGTGATCTCAATAAAGAAGTTGTGTTTTGTTACTCCTGCCTCGCTTCGATGTCTCTGATTCTAAAACAGATCAGGCAACATGCCAAACCTGCCTGAGTATGTGCAGAGGCGGCATCCTGGGTGAAAGGGGAACACTCAGAATGTGGTCAGCCTGCGTGGCAAAACAATCACCTGGGATGCCAGGTGCCAGGCGCATGAGCTCACCACTACCTCTGCGCACACCCAGGCAGGTTCAGCATGTCATCGGTTTGCCTTGCCAGGCCCAGCTGCTCCCTGTGGTGAGGATAACGTGCTGCTGCTTGTTGAAACCAGCCTGGGGTCTGGGCAACGTAGCACAGGTAACGTGGATTCTTATGCCACTTGTGACATCCCTTCCCCCGGAGTCCACGGGTGTGTTTAGGACCTTTTGTGGATCTCCTTTCTCCAAACGCTTTCTGCTTCACTCATTCACCCATCTCTCGCATTTTCTGCAAACCGGCTTCACTCATTCACCCTTTTCTCACATTTTCTCCATACCGGCTTCGCTCATTCACCCTTGTCTCACATTTTCTCCAAACCGACTTCACTCATTCACTCTTCTCTCGCATTTTCTCCAAACACTTTCTGCTTCGCTCATTCACCCTTCTCTCGAATTTTCTCCAAGAGCTTTCTGCTTCACTCATTTACCCTTCTCTCGCATTTTCTTCAAACGCTTTCTGTTTCGCTCATTCACCCTTCTCTTGCATTTTCTCCAAACGCTTTCTGCTTTGCTCATTCACTCTTCTCTCACATTTTCTCCAAGCGCTTTCTGCTTCACTCATTCACCCTTTTCTCACATTTTCTTCAAACTGGCTTCGCTCATTCACCCTTCTCTCATATTTTTTCCAAATGCATTCTGCTTCACTCATTCACACTTCTCTCGCCATTTCTCCAAAGTCCAAACTCCCACTGCTTCCCTTGCTCGGGCTGCTCGCCTTCCCAAAGTCTAAACTCACTCGCACTCACTCTGTTCACTTTCCCAAAGTCCAAACTCCTGCTGCTTCCCTTGCTCACCTTCCCAAAGTCCAAATACAGGCGTACTACTTTCCTCGCTTGCCCTGGTCGCCTTCCCAAAGTCCAAACATGTGTATACTAGTTTCCTCGCTCACCCTGCTGGCCCTTTCTCTAAAGTCCAAACTCACATTGCTTTGCTAGCTCGCTCACCCTTTCTCCAAGCTCACACCACTTGCTCACTGTCTCAACTGCACCGTTACTTCCAAAGGCCATGTGCTCTCTCTCTCTCTTCCTCCAAAACCTGCTCCTTTAATAGGTTCCCCTATCACAGCTGCTCCGAGACTCCCGGTGCAGAGAGAGAAAGAGACCGAGAGTGATGCTGGATTTGGTTTCCCTGCCCTCTCCAGCTCCCACTAGTCAGGCGCACGTGGAGAGGGAGAGGGAACAGCCCTGCCCCACATCCCTCTGGAGTGATGACATGCATGCCCACAGAAAGGGCTCTGTATGCCACCTGTGGCATGCGTACCATATGTTCGCCACCATGGCTCTAGACCATCATACTTCCCAAGGTGAGAAAATAGTAGGTGTTATTGTATGCCACCCAGAATACTGTACGAGATGGGCAGTCATACTAATGTGACAAATATTTTTTTTAAAAAAAAAAACCTGTCCTGTCCACTGCTGTTCACCCTGTTGACCCATGACTGTTGTGCTAGGTTTGCTACCAACCATATTGTGAAGTTTGCAGATGATACAACAGTATGGGCCTTATTCATGATGACAATGAGGGTACTTATCGCAAGGAGGTTGAGGAGTTGGTGAACTGGTGTAAGGAGAACAGCCTAGTTTTAAATACCAGAAAAACCAAAGAGATCATTGTCAATTTCAGAAAAGGCAGGCACCGCCACACTTCTCTGTGCATTAATGATTTACCTGTGGAAATGGTTACCAGCATCAAATTCCCGGGTGTGCAGTTAACAAATAGGCTGGCTTGGTCGCTCAACAGTGAGACACTGGTGAAGCGGGCACAGCAGCACCTGCATTTTCTGTGTCATGTGAGAAAATCACATCTTCCTTCCCCTGTCCTTACCACTTTCTACAGGGGGACAATCAATAGCATCCTGTCTTATAGCTTCACAGTCTGGTTTGTAAGCATAACTGCTTCAGTCAGGAAGGTGGTGCAGAGAGTGCTGAGGATGGCTGAAAAGATCATTGGCAGTTCTCTCCCTCCCATCTAGGACATAGCACAGAAGCATTACTTGAGCAGGGTCCGTAAAATTTTCTGGGACATTACCCATCCTCTTCACAACCTGTTTTCCTTGTTACCTTCTAGGAAGAGGATCCGTGGTATCCAAAACAGAACATCCAGATTCAGCCGGTTTCGTTCCATACAGTATAAACCTTGTGAACTTTCAAGCTTCCTCCTTCCGTTATATATTCAAGATGGACAGTGTTTAATATTCATATGTTATATATATGTAGGGGTGTAGGTCTATACATATGTTGTATATAGTATGTATATGTTGTATATAGTATGTTTAGGTGTGTGTCATGTATGGGTTCACTTTGAGAGCGGGCATTTTTGATGTGTGTCATTGTGCCCACAGTAAAAAATGACGATAAAGGTTATCTTATCTTAAATACATATAGTTGCTATGGTATGGTAATGAACAGTTTGCAACAGGAGACAACAATAGAAAACAAATGCAAATCAAAGCAGAGTCTTTGTCAGACTTTTAATAGGTGTGTGCAGATTCAGTTCAAGGTTCCAAGAGTTGTGTCAGGATTGTCAGCTAGTCTATAAGTCAGAGGCTGAAGGTTTCTTGCACAAACAGGATCCACAGGAACAACATACAAGAGTCAACAAAGGAAGATAGGTCAGAGCTGTCCTTTAAAACAGACTCTCTCTAATTAAGAAATGTATTTGCTTTTTGACAAGAAGCATCATAGAGTATCTCTACTTATCAGGTGTAGGAACTTGGAGGTTATTTTCCTTATCTGACTTCTCCAGCTGCTCAGGTGATGCTTGTGCTTGATCAACATCATGTGATTCTTGGCTTTGTGTCTTCTGAATCTGACATTCCATGGGTCCTGCTGAAGCAACTTCTTTGTATTCAGAGTCATTGTCTGATTCCTGGATTTTGGCAGGTATTGGTATTCTGGGAAGTGTTAAGATGATGCTGTTTGAAGAGGCATTGAGAATTTGATTCTGTTTGTTAGAACTTTTTTATAGCAAGTGGGCCATTAAAAAGAAGGTAAGTTTATTGTTGTAGCCACAAGTCATAACATATAGCATGTTATAAAGTACAACACAGTAATAGAAAAATAGTAAGTTTGTAAAATAAAGTAATAAAAAGAGTATTAGATGTAAAAGGCTTATAGCAAACAAAGCCAAAGCCACAACAAAGAACTTAAGCATGTCTTTCTAGGTTTAAGTGACAGCAAAAATAACAACATGGTTTGTGACAGCTGGAAACCCATCCTCAAAATAGTTCTGTTTTTCCAGGTCTTTACTCTTCAGGTTCATCTATCATCAGTAATTTGGCCCTGATCTCATTGTAAATGGGACAGTGGAAGACATAATGGATAATGTCCTCCATTTAATCAACCCTACAAAGACGTTGTTTGATGGGAAGTTTACAAAATGTATTTTTGAGATATTCAGAGGGCACAGTCTGCATATAAAGGATATTAACATTCTTCTAAGTGAGGCACTCATTATTTTAATTAGTTACTGGGAGTGGCTTCTATGTTTTTATAATAATGATACCAGGACGGAAATTGGATGGTTAAACCTCACCTTCCTAACATAGGTGCTTCTGTCTTTGCTAATTTTATCATTAAAGTCATGACATATGATATATGTCTATGGAGATTCTCAGTCATCCAGGTTATAGTTGCCTCAAAGGTGCTTTTTCAAAAGGCAACTGGACTGTTTTTGAGGAAGAAGGTGTTTCGCTTCTCATCAGTTGTGACTGGATGGTGGGGGGATGCAAGGATAGGTTCTGACAGGATTGGGCAGGGGGAAGGAAGGATTGTATTTCTTTTCAGTCATCTGGTTGTTAGCACTCTCTCTCTGAGAGCAACTGAGGCCAATTGGGGGTTTACCTGTGCCCTCAGAGTCACGAGAATCAGAGTGAAATGATTGTGGAATCATCTTGGAACTGTTAAAAGGATTGTGTTCTAAATGTGAGATAGGTGGTGTCAAATTCCTCCCCTCTGTTGAGGGGGGTTGTTCAATTCTAACACTCTTTTATCCCTCTTTTGAATTAATGATTCTTTCTATCCAAAATGTGCACTATGTTGTCTTCAAAACAGTGACTTTTGTCTTTTAAATGCAGATACACAATTGAATCTTGTCCTGATAGGCTTATTCTCCTGCGTTGTGCCATGTATTTGTGAAGTGGTTGTTTTTTTCTCCAATGTACAGATCTACACATGTCTCACTACATTGTATGGCATATATCACATTGCTCAGTTTCTGTCTGTGAGTAGGTGACAGAGTTGAGGCTACTGACAATTGGTCAGAATGGAGTTCCCTCTTTGTGGATTTGGGGGAGTCCATATATGCATGGGGTGGCTTCTCCAGGAAATCAATGACCTACTAGCAGTTGTAAGAAAAAGGTCAATTTCCTGCAAGGACAATGCCATTGACAAGCCACAATACTATCACTTTTACCCCGGGGAAGCCACTCCATGCATATATGGACTTCCCAGAATCCATAGAGGGAACTCCAGTCAGACCAATTGCCTGTTTATTATCTTTTTTAAATACAATGAAAGTGTCAACGCTGCAAATATTGTATATTCTTGCTTTTGACAATATGCAGAATTGTCATGGGGTTAATAAAGAGCAGAAGGGGCGTTGGGGGTAAAGCCGGGAAAGAAAGAGGAAGAAAACATTTGACCTTCACACTAATTGGATAATGTGAGATATGACGGCTAATTTAGGGAGGGAACATGCTGATAATTTAACTGCTCAGAGGAAGAGAACTTAGATCCTACCATCCCAAAATGCCTGTGCCGACATTTTGTAACAATAAAAGACTTTTAGGAAAATAAATGCCTGGAAGTTCTTTGGAATGTTTCATTAGCCGGAACCACATCAGAAGGTTTCTACAGACAAAAACATAATTGTGCCATGGGTTCATCTGTGTCCCTCATTGTGGCCAATCTCTACATGGAAGAGAAAGAAACCAACGCCCTTCACAGGATTTCAACCCACACACTAGTATAGGTATTTGAACAATATGTGGGTCAAGATTAAAACACAGGAGGTGGAATCTTTCACTAAACACATCAACTCTGTGGACAGATACACTAAGTTCACAGGGGAAGATGTTTGTTGAAAACAGTTTGGCTTTCCTAGGTTGTGCAGTGCACATTAAGGAAGACAGAAGCCTTAACACTGAGGTTTACAGAAAACCCACACAGAGAGATCAGTGTTTACATTTTGATTCTCATCACCCACTGGATCACAAAATGGGAAGGATCAGAACTCTACATCACCAGGCTGAAAGTTTGCTTACCAGTAAAGAGAGAAAAGAAAATAACTAAAATACAACAAGAAAATCCTCAGAACTTGTGGTTATTCTAACGGGACCTTCATCAAATCCAAAAAATGACTCAGCAGGAGCTCCTCCATTACAAACAAAGAAGAGATGACAAATGAAGCAATGTTGGCATTCCATACATTGGAGGAATATCTGAAAAGCTCAGAAAGATTTTCAACCAACACAACATATATATACATTTTAAATCCAAGAAGCTTGTTCATCACAAGGATATAACACCCAGACACAAACTGAGCAATGTGATACATACAATGCAGTGAGACATGTGCAGATTTGTACATTGGAGAAACAAAATAACCACTTCAGAAATGTATGGCACAAAGGAGAACAAATCTATCAGCACAAGATTCAGTGGTCCATCTACATTTTGAAGACAACATAGTGCATATTTTGGATAGAAAGGATCATTGGTTCGAAAGAGGGATAAAAGAGTCCATCTGTGTTAGAACTGAACACCCCCCCCTCAACAGAGAGGAGGAATTCAACACCACCTATCTCACATCTAGAACACAATCCTTTTAACAGTTCCAGGAAGATTCCACAATCATTGGTTTAAAGAACTGAACACCCTCCCTTAACAGAGGGAGAGGAATATGACACTGCTCGTCCCCCATTTGCAACACAGTCCTTTCAGCAGTTCCAAGAAGATTCCACAACCATTTGCACTCTGATTCAGGTTACCCTGAGGGCACAGATAACACCCCCGCCCCGCCCCCCGGTGGCCTCAATGGCTCTCAGAAAGAGTGCCAATGACCAGATGACTGCAAAGAAATACAATCCTTCTATTCTCCCCCCCCCCATCCTGTCAGAACCTATCCTTCCATCACCCCAACTTCCAGCCACAACTGATAAAGTTCTTGGATGGGAAGCAAAAACTTCTGCTTCCTCAAAAATAAATAAATAAAATAAAGGTCCAGTTGCCTTTTGAAAAAACACCTTTGAGATAATATGATATACTTTTCAATCCTTGACCATATATTTTTCCACTGTTCCATCAGTATATTGTGTCCAAATTTCTTTGCCCATTTTATCATAGTCTTTCACTTGTTCTTTTGTTTCAAATTTTGTTAAGTTTATATATTTTAGCAATTATATATTCATTGCTTGTACTTAAAATTCTATCTTCTGCTGCTCAATTCTAAATGTCTTATTATCTAGCTTAAATTTTCCTCTTAACTGTGCACATGAAAATCATTGAAAACTAAATCCCTCTGCAGCCAGTTGCTCTTTTAATTTTATATTGTCCATTATCCTGTTCTAATAATTTTTACTAAATTAACCATTTTTCTTTACCTATTATTCCTTTCCTATTAAATGTTTCTTGTGCTGAAACCCTAAAGGCAATCCGGGTTTGTTTTAAATTCTCGGTATGGCATTTCTAATATAGTAATTCTTAAAATCTACATTAACTTCATTGTAGAAAATTATACCATCCAAATCTCAGTTCATGCCCTTCTAATTCAAAAATTCGCAAGTTATATTTGTAACTTTTTCCACCTTAACATGTCCTTCTTAATTTCATTCAATGTCATAAATATTAATTATTGTGGTATAATGTACAATTCATGTTAGTCATATCAATACCCAAGTATTTCATTTTTTTGTCAATCTTAAAATCATTTCCCCATCAATTCCATTGTTTTTTCATTTCTATATTCTTTATTAATATATTCATATTTTGTTTATTAATTTTAAAACCAGCTAACACCACCAAGATCCTTTAGTTTTTTCATTAGTATTGCTATTCTTTTCAGAGGAATTACCAGGTCATCAACAAATGCCCATAATTTATATGTTTCTCATTTAATCTTCACTCCAACTATTCTTTCATCTCATCTTATATCTCTGTTCAATATTTCCAACACTAAAATAACTATTAATGGTGACAAAGGACATTTTTATCTTTTTTTGTATCTTACAGGGTTTTGTTAATTCTTCATTCACAATTATCTGTGTCTTTTGTGAAGTATAAATAGATTTTACACATCCAAGAAAATGAGAAGGAACAAGATGGCTGCAGCCATGCTCATTCTAAAGTTGACAAGTGCTTTTGAAGATACTGAAATATCATGATGGAGATATTGTAATTAAGCAATGTTATTTGGCCGTTTGAGGAATTATCTTGGGTTGGGCTGTATTCCTTGAATAAAGGAAGCGTCAAGGCTATTGTAATAATTAATATCTTGGCTCTGATTGTTTATGAATAATTTGATACCATACTCTATTCAATTTCATCTCAGATCAGTACTCAGATAAGTGGATATTTCCAACACTAAAATAACTATTAATGGTGACAAAGGACATTTTTATCTTCTTTTGTATCTTACAGGGTTTTGTTAATTCTTCATTCACAATTATCTGTGTCTTTTGTGAAGTATAAATAGATTTTACACATCCAAGAAAATGAGAAGGAACAAGATGGCTGCAGCCATGCTCATTCTAAAGTTGACAAGTGCTTTTGAAGATACTGAAATATCATGATGGAGATATTGTAATTAAGCAATGTTATTTGGCCGTTTGAGGGATTATCTTGGGTTGGGTTGTATTCCTTGAATAAAGGAAGCGTCAAGGCTATTGTAATAATTAATATCTTGGCTCTGATTGTTTATGAATAATTTGATACCATACTCTATTCAATTTCATCTCAGATCAGTTCTCAGATAAGTGGGAAGTGGAATAGCAGCTTATAATTCTCAGTGATGCAAACTGCATTTATAGCTCTGTTGTGAATCATTTTTTTCTGATGTTATATGGATGTAACTGGATTGGCTCCCTCTAAAACCGACTTGTTTACATTTGCTGTGCATGTTTCTTTGGCTTGGCAAACAGGCCTATGACTCAGCTTTGATGTGTTTTAATTTCACCAATCAATCATTTTTCCTTTTATCTAGAAATCCTTTAATGTTCCTCTTGTATGTTGTTGATTGAGCTGTTCCTGAGATTGATCTAGAATTTGTGGCTAGGGCAAACACTACGGCTAGAGAGATTTATCACAAATATTTTGAAGCATTTTGTTGAGTTGCAATTTCTTATGAATGCAATTTAGGGTAGTTGTGATAATATATAATGCCTATGCAGCTTAGCACTTAGCTATCTAACAAAGTATCTTTGTCATGGATGCCTACCTTTCAGCTACCTCCCTTGTCTCACATGGCTGTTGTTTTCACAGCCACTAATAACCATAACTGACAGACACCCTACAGGTAGTCTTCATTTAGTGGCTGCCACATTTAGTGACCATTTACATTTATAGTGGTGGGAAAAGTAATTTAGCAACTTTCAACCAATTCTCACATTTGCGACCTTTGTAAGTCTATAAATCAAAGAAAAACCAAAGTAAAATCATGAGCACGGTGACAGTTCCACTTGGTGATCACTTAATAATAATTCTTTATTTGCCTGCATCAGCCTCTGATTTTCATCTTTTATTTCTTCCATCTTCTGATCATTCTCTACTGACTTGTCTTCTATTTTCTGAATTCTTTGTTCATTCTTTGTGACCATCTGTCAGAAGCTTTCTAGTTGAGAGTTTATGTTATGAATTTCTTGATTCATTTTCTCAAAGTTGTCTTTTGTCTCTTCATGGTTTTTCCTTGTATCTTCTTTGTGAGAGGAGACTGCCTCTTGGATTGCTTGTAATGCCTCTTGCATCTCCTTCTGAAAATTGTTAGATTGTTCTTGTTGAAGCATTGATTTGATTGATCTCTGATACACAAGGCTTGCAGAAGTGGAAGATGGGGCTGAGGGTGTTTTCTTGCCAGTTTTAGCTAAATTTGGAACACTCATTTTTAATTCCATCCCCCCCAAATTTTTATCAACTCTAATACTTTTCCCAGATGTCCGCCTTATAGCAAACCATTAATCTTGTATTCAATACCACAATATATCATTTAAATTTGTCTTAAATAACTCTTTTTTTTTTTTTTTTTTTTTTTTTATTAAAATTTTTATAAATTTTACAAAAAAAATAAAAACAATACAAAACAAAGAACAACATATACAAAAAAGAAAAATTAAACAAACATATATATAAAAAAAAACCCCATGCCAGACCCCTCCCAAAAACCCTCCCTTCCCCCCCCTGAGCTTCCCAGAGCAGAATATAGGCTTAAAAAATAAAGATAAAAATTAAAATAAAAACTTTATATTTATATATATAAAAAAGATGTCTATAATATATATGAAAATAAAACTTATGAAAAAGCTATATGATATTTTTGTATACCCAATCTAAATTGTATAAATTTTATCCATTTATCCCAAATAGCAAGAAACTTCTCTTGCGTTTGTTGCTTTAAGAAAGCCGAAATCTTTGCCATTTCCGCCAAATAAGCTACTTTAAAAAACCATTCCTGCAATGTAGGCAAAGATTCCTTCTTCCAATATTGTCCAACTAACAGCCTCGCGGCTGTAATCAAATTTAACATCAATACAACCTCCTTTGTATCACAATCTGTAACAATACCTAACAAAAATAATTGCGGAGTAAATTTTACCCTCCTTCTAAAAATTCTCTGGATATTCCACCATATTTTAATCCAAAATGCTTTTATCTCTCTGCATGACCACCAAATATGATAATAAGAAGCCTCCTTATAACCACATCTCCAGCATTTGGGTTGTACGTCAGGGTACATATAAGACATTTTTTGTGGATCAAGGTGCCATCTATAAAACATTTTATAAAAATTCTCCCTTAAATTTTGTGCTTGAGTAAATTTGACATTTCTCACCCAAATAGTTTCCCAAGTGTCCAATAAGACTGGCTCACCAAAGTTCTGCGCCCATCTAATCATACAATCTTTAATTAGTTCCGTTTCTGAGTCCAATTCAACTAAAACCCCATAAATTCTCTTAATGTGGGTTTGTCTTTGATCCTTCAGTTGCTTAATAAGATTTTCATCTTCTCTAAGAAAACCCACCTTACAATCCATCTTCCATCTATCTAATAGTTGCCTATATTGGAACCAAGAATAAATAAAATTTTCTTGTGCTAATTCTTCCCGTGATTTTAATTGCCAGTTTTGTCCATCCCATTTAAGTAACTGTCTATAAGACACCATATCCATTTTAACCCCTCTTTTTATTCCTTCTATCGCATGCCAAGGTATAGCCCATAATGGTACTTTAAAATCACTTTTATAATATTTTCTCCAAATCCTAAGTAAAGAAATTCTTAAAATATGAGATTTAAAAGCCCAATCTATTTTTTTATTAAATATTAAATAGGCATGCCACCCATAAAGTAAATCCCATCCCTCTAAATAAAGTATCTCAGAGTTTGTCAAATTTACCCAGTCACTAATTAATGTTAAAACCACCGCATCATAATATAATTTCAAATTTGGTACCTTGAGTCCACCCCTCTCACGGAAGTCTTGCATAATTTTGAACTTAACCCTTGGTTTTTTCCCTGCCCAAATAAATTTATTGAGACCCTTCTGCCACTCATTTAAATTAATCTCATTTTTCAAAATTGGTAACATTTGAAACAAAAAAAGAAACTTGGGTAGAATATTCATTTTTATCACTGCAATTCTTCCCATAAGGGATAATTGCAGCTTTTCCCAGTTCTTCAAGTCCTTCTGTACCCTGACCCACAACCTTTCATAATTATTTTTAAATAATTTTGCATTAGAAACAGACAGCATCACCCCCAAATATTTTACCTTATTAACAATCTCAAAGCCCGTCAAGTTAACCAAAGTCTGCTTCTCCTGACTCGACATATTTTTAGATAAAATTTTAGTCTTATTTAGATTAATCTTAAAACCCGAGACCAAACCATAATGGTGAATCAACTGTAATAAGTTTACTACAGAATAGTCAGGTTGCGACAAAGTAACAACCAAGTCATCCGCAAAAGCTCTCAACTTATATTCTTTTTTATTAACATATATTCCTCTAATTTCCTGGGACTCTCGAATTTTGATCAATAATATTTCTAATGTTAAAACAAACAACAATGGCGATAAAGGACACCCCTGTCTAGTACCTTTCTCTATTGTAAAAACCTCCGACAAACCTCCATTAACAATAAGTTGTGCCGTTTGTTTTTGATATATTACCGTAAGAGCTTGTATTATCTTTTCACCAAAATTCATTTCTTCCATTACTCTTAACATAAAATGCCAATTCAATTGATCAAATGCTTTTTCAGCATCTAAAAATATGAGCCCTGCAGAGACTTGGTTGTTCTTGTCTAAATATTCTAGTAAGTTAATAATTTGTCTAACATTGTTTTTCATATACCTTCCTGTTATAAACCCTGATTGATCTTTATGCACAAGATGATGCACCACCCTCATGAGCCTATTTACCAAAATTTTTACAAATATCTTATAATCCACGTTTAAAAAAGATATAGGCCTATAATTTTTTGGTAAAGTAAGATCTTGGTCCTCCTTCGGAATCAATGATATAAAAGCACTACGCCATGAAGGAGGAATCTCTAAACCCTGTAAGATACCGTTAAAAAGATCATTTAATGGTTGAATCATCTCCTCCATTAAGGCTTTATAGTAAACAGCTGTTAACCCATCCGTACCCGGTGCTTTCCCTAATTTCAATTGTTGAATTGCTGAGGCAATTTCCTCCTTAGTAATTAAACCATTAATTTCATATTTCTGATCCTCAGTCAGTTTAGGAAAACTTGCCTCAGCTAAATATTTATTTATATCTAACAGTTGTACATTAGTAGATTTGTATAGGTTTTGATAATAATCCAAAAAAGATTTTTTAATTAATTCCTTCTGAGAAACTAGTTTACCCTTATAATTTATTTTCTCTATTATTCTCTGTCTCTGTTTCTTTCTTAATTGATAAGCCAACCATCTCCCCGGCTTATTAGCATTACAAAAAGTATTTTGTTTCATATATAATAAGTTGGTTGCAGCTTGATCTGCTATCAACATATTAAATTGTGACCTTAATAACTTTACAGATTCTTTAGTACTTTCATCAGAAGGATTTAGAATCAAAACCCTTTCTTTTAGTTTAATTTCATCTTCAAGTTCTCTACGTTTCTGAATCTGATTTCGCTTATAAAGATTATTCATTTTTATCAAAACACCACGCATAAATGCTTTACCTGCATCCCATACCATTGACATTGAAGTCCCCTTGTACATATTCAAAGCAAAATAGTCCTTTAAACAGTCCTTTAGTTTTTGAACATTCTTCTCTTGTCTAAACAAATTTTCATTAACTCTCCAGGATCTTCTTTCCTCTTTCTCTTGAATCAGCTCCATCCAAACTGGACTATGATCCGTCAGTGATCTAGGAAAGATCTTTACATTCTTTACTTTATTATACAAATCCGTGGTAATTAAGAAAAAGTCAATTCTTGAAAAAGATTGGTGTCTGTCAGAAAAAAAAGTAAAGTCTCTCTCCTCTTGATTACGTTCCCGCCAATAGTCCCTTAATTCCCAGTCTTCTTTCATATCAAAAAAGGCTTTAGGTAGCCTTGCTTGTTTAAGAAAAGGAGAGGAACCTTTCTTATCCCTTTGTGTATCTAAGACGCCATTCCAATCACCCATTAATACCACTGATCTATAATCAAGCAAAGTTATTTTTTGGTGTAACTGTTTATAAAATTGTTCCTGTTGTTGATTTGGAGCATAAAGTCCAACTATAAGTACTTTCTTGCCATAAATACCAAGCTCAATCATCACATATCTCCCCTGGGGATCTGATTCTACCAGACAAGCTGGCAGGTTTTGTTTAACATATATAACAACTCCCCCTTTCTTCCCAGGTGCAGGAGATATAAAATGAGATCCCAAACGAGCATTAACTAAATATTTCTGATCTTTAAGTAAAATATGAGTTTCCTGTAAACAAATAACATCATTGGTATGTTGCTTCAAATAGTAAAAGATTTTTTTCCGTTTCTGAGGAGAATTCAATCCATTAACATTCCAGGTCAAAAACTTTGCCATCTCCCTTGGCACGCAGCCTGGAGAAGACACCATCAAACTCTGACAGAGCTGCGTGTGTTGCATAACTCTTGGGTCTTGCTCCTCCCACCGGCGGTGATGCACTTCCAGGAGAATTCTCTTTGGGCTCTTTTTTACGTTGCTCCTTCTCTTTGCGCTTATAGGCTGCACGAGTCATCCTCTGCTCTTTAGCCTCCGTTTGGCGTTGCTTTGCCACTTCAATCATCCCTGCGGAAACCAAATCTAGTGCCTCAGATTGCTGCTCAACTTCCTTACCACTCAAAGATTTCCGACCAGATGAGGTTGAGCCTGCACTCAGGACCGAAGTATAAAAATCTCTAGCTTTGTCAACTGTATTCAATCTATAACGTGTCCCAGCATGGCTCAAAACGATACCCATCGGAATTTCCCATCTGAATGGCATCGATCTAGCTTTAAGCTCATTGGTTAAAAAAGCAAAGTCTTTCCTACTTCTTAAAATTTTGGATGGGATTTCCTTTAGAATGATAACATCTTGGGCGGCAATCTGAAATCTTTTGTTGTAAAAAGCTTGTATAATCTCATTCCGCAGGGACTTCTTTGTAAAGTAAATCACCACATCTCTGGGCAAATTCTTCTGCTTAGCAATCCAGGAGTTGAGTCTATAAATTTTTTCCACTTCTCTCTGTAATTCTCCTTTATCCATATCCAGAGCCAGCGCCAAATCATTAAGAACCACCTCCATCAGATCTTGATTCATATCTTCCTTTAGGCCTCTAATCCTCAGGGCATACTCCATCTGCCTGTATTGAAACATCAAAATATCTTCTTGTGAGGAGTCCACCTTCCTTTCCACGTCTTGAATTTTGTCATCCAAAGAGTCAACTTTGTCTTCCACTTCCTCAAGCCTTGCATCGAGCTTAACCACCACAGTAGCCAAACCTGAGACAGCTGCCAGTATATCTTGTCGTAATTCATTATTATTTTCTTGCAATTTAGACTTTATCCCCGTTATCTCTTCTTTGAGATCAGATTTAATTTCTGATTTAATCTGTGAAACAAATTGAGTCATTTCCTCTCTCATTTGAACTACAATCTCTCCCATTATGCCTCTAACCTCTTGTGCTGAAAGTCCAGGTAGAGGAGGGGAGGGTGGTGGCTGAGCCGGTGGTGCATGTTTAGATTGTTGTGGCTGTGCAGTGGAAGTTATAGGAGAAGAAATAACCTTGGGTATTGAGGAAGGTTGCTGCCTCTTTGAAGCCATTTTAAAAAGCACAATTGTCACTTCCCTTTCCCCTCCAGCCAAAAAGGGAGGAGGAGAAAAAAAAAGGAAAAAAGAATTTTTTTAAAAAGAGATAAACTATAATCATTAAAATCCAGAATAAATCCAAAGAATAAGTGGTAAAAGAGCAAACAGTTAAAAGAAAAAATTCTAAGCCAGAAGCAAAAGCAAAAGCAAAAAACAGTCCTTAAAAAGGGAAAGTAAAACAAAAGAGAAAGGAAAAAAAAACTCCGACACTTTCAAAACGCCATCTTAAATCCTTTCACTAGTATAACAAAGAAAAAGAGGAAAAATAGTAAAAATCAAAAGATAAAAAAATAAGCACCTAAAATATAACAAAAAATCCTTAAACTGCTCCGTCCGTTTAAAAATTACTCACCAAAATACTGTAAACACGGAGATAGAAGCGGCGGTTTCTTTTGCTTCCTAAGAAGCAAAAACAGCTGGGAGGCGGAGATCAGCAAGAGCTCCGAGGGAACACTCCTTTCACCCCCTCTAGAAATAAATCCAGAGGGGGTTCAGGGGTTCTACCTCTACTCTTGCGTTCTCTATCCCTTCCCTTTGCCCGGGAAGGGATTTCCGAGCCGCGGGCCAGCTGATGCGCGCTGCGCTCCGCGGCTCTGACACTTCCCCAGCTGGACGGCTAAAAGCTAGCCGCCATCGCCGTCGCCTCCCACCGGAAGCTCTCTTAAATAACTCTTATAGTTCTTATCTATAGTCTCTATAATCCAATAAACTCCCTGAAAAAGAAGGGAGAATAAAGAAGAAGAAAAAATTGTAATCCAATTCTGTTTGTGAGGCTCACTTCCAGAGCAGTTGTCCAAAATCCAAGATTATCGCTCAGTCAAAATTTATAATCCATAAGGTCCTACTATTCAAAATTAATACTCTATAGAACCTTCACCAAAGAAAATCACCAACAATTAAGTTTCCACTGTTCTAAAGTAGTTTCTTATGTATGCAATTTAAGGTAGTTGCGATAACATCATCATCATCATCATCATCATCAAGTTGGAAGGGACCTTGGAGGTCATCTAATCCAACCCCTGCTCAGGCAGGAAACCTTATACCATTTCGGACAAATGACTGTCCAGTCTCTTCTTAAAAACTTCCAGTGTTGGGGCATTCACTGCTCCTGGAGGCAGGTTGTTCCATTGGTTAATTGTTCTAACTGTCAGGAAGTTTCTCCTTAGTTCTAGGGTGCTTCTCTCCTTGATTATTTTCCACCCATTGCTTCTTGTCCTGCCTTCAGGCACTTTGGAGAATAGCTTGACTCCCTCTTCTTTCTGGCAGCCCCTGAGATATTGGAACACTGCTATCATGTCCTCCCTCGTCCTTCTCTTCATTAAACTAGACATACCCAATTCCAGCAACCGTTCCTTATATGTTTTAGCCTCCAGTCCCCTAATCATCTTTGTTGCTCTTCTCTGTACTCTTTCTAGAGTCTCAACATCTTTTTTACATCGTGGTGACCAAAACTGGATACAGTATTCCAAATGTGGCCTTACCAAGACACTGTAAAGTGGTATTAATACTTCACATGATCTTGATTCTATCCCTCTGTTAATGCAGCCTGGCACTGTGTTGGCTTTTTTAGCACACTGCTTGCTCATATTTAACTGATTGTCCACTAGGACTCTGAGATCCCTCTCACAGTTACTACCATTGACCAAGGTATCCCCTATACTATACCTGTACATTTGGTTTTTCTTGCCTAAATGTAGAACCTTACTTTTTTCACCATTGAATTTCATTTTGTTAGATAGCGCCCAGTGTTCAAGTCTGTCCAGATCCTCCTGTATCTTAAGCCTGTCTTCTGGAGTGTTGGCTATTCCTGCCAGCTTGATATCATCTGCAAATTTGATGTTCCCCATCTATTCCCTCATCCAAATCGTTGATGAAGATATTGAAGAGCACTGGGCCCAGAACAGAGCCTTGGGGCACCCCACTACACACTTCCTTCCATGTAGATGCGGTTCCATTGAGGACCACACGCTGAGTACGGTTGGTCAGCCAGCTACGGATCCATCTGGTGGTGATGCTGTCTACCCCACATTTTTCTATCCTATCAGGTAGTAGGTTGTGATCTACTTTATCAAATGCCTTACTGAAGTCCAAATAAATTATATCCACAGCATTCCTCTGATCCACTAATTTTGTCACTTGGTCAAAGAATGCAATAAAATTTGTCTGGCATGATCTGTTTTTGACAAACCCATGTTGGCTTTTAGTAATGACTTTGTTTGCCTCTAGGTGTTCATTGATTCGTTGTTTGATTATCTTTTCCAGGATCTTCCCAGGTATTGAAATCAGGCTGATAGGTCTGTAATTTCCTGGGTCCATTTTTTTTCCCTTTTTTGAAGATGGGAACTACATCCGCTATTTTCCAGTCCTCTGATAGTTCCCCAGTGCTCCAGGATCATTGAAAGATATAGTTCAGTGGTTCTGAGATTACATCTGCCAGTTCCTTCAGAACCTTGGGGTATAATCCATCTGGTCCTGGTGATTTGAACTCGTCTAGGCTGGACATATAAAACCTGTACAACTTAGCATTTAGCTATCTAACAGAATATCTTTGTCATGGACACCTACTGTACCTTTCAGCTACCTCCCTTGTCCCACATGGCTGTTGTTTTTAAGCCACTAATAAACTATAACTGACAGACATCCTACAGGTAGTCTTCATTTAGTGGCTGCCTCATTTAGTGACCATTTACATTTATAGTGATGGGAAAAGTAATTTAGCAACTTTCAACCAATTCTCACATTTACGATCTTTGTAAGTCTATAAATCAAAGAAAAACCAAAGCAAAATCATAAGCACAGTGACAGTTCCACTTAGTGACCACTTAATAACTCACTTAATGACTGAGTTAATTGTGATTGTTAAAAGAGAACTACTTGTACTTCTTTTTGTCCAGCTGCTTTTTTGTAACAGTATGTCACAAAGATCTGACTGAAAGATCTGTAGAAATTAAATGCTTGCACATTTTTTGTAACTTTTGAGTTAACACAACAATGCATGCCCTTTGTGGATTTGAGGGAAAGGAGGGTTACTTCTAACTGCTTAAGAAAGTGTTGATTTTGCCAATGCAGGGGTGGACCCTAAAAAGAGAGCTTGCTATGGGAGAGACTTACAGATGATCTGCCCAAGAACTATACTGGGAATGAGTATCTTCAGAATGCCAGAAAACAAATGATGGAACTGTAACAATTGAGGTTTTTTTGCTTTGACTGTCCACCACGATTTACATGATGAAAAACAATTATGTTTCTGTAACACAGAAACACACATACTTGTTTCAAGAAGCTTATTCTAAGAAAATAAATATCCAGGATCAAGCCTGAATTCAGATTTTGGGGTACAAAAGCATAACAGTTCATAATTTATGATACCTGCCAATTTAAAAAAGTATGTAGCTGGGGAAAAGCCAAAGTGTTGGGAGAAAATCCCTATAATTACTCCATGGCATAAACTATCCAGGAGGTAAGGTATCTGTAATTAGACAACTGGGTTAGATAGGAAAATAGAATGAAATGGCTTGAATTTATCTTAGAAAAAATGTCATTCCAACTTTGATGGTCAACATATTTTTTAATTGCAAGAGCTAACATAATGATCAATAGCATGCTGAAAAACTATGCTGTATATAACTTTTCCTTCTTAGGAGTTATTCAATTTATAAAAGACAACTTCTTTTAGAAATTATTTATAAAAAGCAAGAAAATAAACCTGAATGCCTTATGTTTTGTTGCCCAATTATCTGTCCACTTTCCCCGAGTCCCCAATCTTCTATTAAAACCCCAGAAAACCTCATGAAGAAAATTTTTCAGTGGGCGGCCAGAGAGACATTAGTGTAACAGAAACATATGTAATCAAAAACAACAAAAGGGACAGTATATTTTTAGGTAACAACAATATAAAGTAATCCCAAAAGTTCTTTCAGAAATTCTGCCACCAAAAAGGAAACTCCTTCCAAAAGCTGACTTAAGGAAATACAATTTATCCTCCCCAAAATGATGATTCAGTAAGGCTCTGAAGGCTTATCACAACTATCTAGGGTTGTTAAGCTGCTATCACAAATTGGACTGTGCAACAAGTCTGAAGCATATTTTATTATTATTTAGTATCTAATCTGCAGAATAGAAGACTACACAATAGTTAGTGGCTCACAGCAACCCTAAATCGTAACTCCGCTTGTACTATTGTAAACCAGTGATGATTCTCGTAGAGACTAGAAATACTTTTAATATGTTCAAAACCAATTTAATTAATTTTGAATGACAAATTAATTACTATTACCATATTTAATAGTAAACTCTCAAAATTCCTGCCCCAAGCTGAGCTACTTTAAGCTTTTAAAGCTGCTTTCTTTTTCCCAGGAATCCCGAGGTTCATTTATTCATTGTACATATACCTCTATTTTCTCTTGTAAAGCTCCAGGAAGTACACTTGGTGCTATCTCCATTAAAGATAAAACATTAAGACTACAAAAAATTCCAAAAATGAAAGGCCGCTGAATAGAAATGCTGAACGTAATTTGCTTTCAATAGAAAAATCACAGGTTGAACTGAGATCTTTTTTTTAAAATGTATGTTACGTTTCCCTATAGGGATGGTGGTTACTATTACTATTTTTGTTTTTGTTGCCATCCAAAGTCAAAATTAGGAGATTGATAGCTATATAAATCTAAATACAATGGTATTGTTGTTGTTGTTGTTATTCATAGTAATAGTGGTGGTTGTAGTAGTAGTCTGTCTGGAAGGAAATAAAAAATTTTGTTTTCATGTTGTTAATGTATTGGGAATGCAAAAATTCTTGCCAAACTAGGAGGAGAACTCTTCCACCCATGCTACAATTTTTTCTCCCTTTCTCAATTTACTTGGTTATTCAACATAAAAAATGTGAATAGTTCATTGGCTGGAGGCGTATTAAGTGCATTCAAGTATCTGTATTAGTTCCTGGTGCTTCCTTGTAGCAGGGTTAGGGGCATTGTTCTAATTTTGCCAAATATTTAAATTCTAAGTATGCCAAGAAGCCTATGATGCATTTAATCTCAAAGGTACTTATAATCTGGTCAAACCTGGTTCAGGTCTTTATTAATGGCCAACATATTAGAGCAAGTAAAAGTCTTTAGGAAGAAAGGGGACACTTGTTATAGAAAAGCCAGGCAGTGTATAAACAATAAGTCCTATTATTTATTTTCTATGTTAGAAATGTTTGAATAAAGTGCATTGTGATAGTGCCGGCTCCCAGTGCCTGGTTGCATGCTCGCCTTGACCTTCAGTGTAGACAAATAAAACTTGACATTCTAAAAACAGGATTATATTATACATACATTATAAAAAAGCATATAAAACCAATCATTTAAAATACGAATAGAAGGGACCTTGGAGGTCTTCTAGTCCAAACCCCCTGCTCAAGCAGAAGACCCTACCGTTTCAGATAAGTAGCTGTCCAGTCTTTTCTTAAAAACCTCCAGTGATGAAGCGCCTACAACTTCTGAAGGCAAACCGTTCCACTGGTTAACTGTTCTCACCATTAGGAAGTTTCTCCTTAATTCCAGGTTGCTTCCCTCCCTTTTTTTTTTATAAACAATTTTTATTATTTTTCCATTTTATACCAACAGAAGCTTAAGAACCAGCGTTGAGATATGGTGGTCAATTACAAAAAGAAAACAATAACATTTTATGTATACAATTCACATAATATTTCTTAAAACTTCCCTCTCTATCTATGTAGAAATTATAATTAATTAAATTCAAATAAATTCATTCATTAATATATCTAAATATAAATTTCCTTAATAAAAACTTTCAAACGCTCAATATCAATATAATAATCAAATTAATACAATCCTATAGCCAGTTCATTCTTTAATGTGTCGCTATATATAAATTAAATGCTTAAATCAAAACCAATGCTCTCTATCTATTTAAATTATTGGAATCTCATTAATCCATTTCTAACACAGATTTTCATTAAGTATATTGCCAGATATAAATTTCATTAGTCAATAATCTTTTACAAAAGCTCCTTATCTATCCCAAAGATCCTGTTTTAAACTTTATTAGTTTTTCCAAATATTTGAATTTAAGTTAACCTAATTATTTAACTATTTCAGGGCCCCCAAATTTCTCTTATTTAAACATATTAGCTCCAAAACTAAATTCCTACATTTCTCAACTATATTTCTATTCTTTTTCAATAATTCTCCAATTATTAATTCCATCTCATTTCAAAACAAAAACCACAAATAGGAAAGGAAAAAAAGAAAAACATACACACACACAAAAGAACACATATTCTTGCTATACTTCAATATTAAATTCTAAATCATTTCATAATAGCCTCCTATTTAACACAAACCAAATCCAAGACAATCCAAATCGCTATAAAACCTTTACCATCCATAATTATCATCTCAAATTTAATATTTATATCTTATTCTGGGTTTCCTTCTATTCCAAATAGGTTTCCATAGTCGAGTCTCTAATTCCGCAAATAGCTCTCCCATTGTCTCCTGCCACACTATGCATAGGAGCAAGAGGTCTCCCATTATCCATTTTCTTAGGCTGGTATAAGAGTTATAGTCATTCTGAAAAGCTCATGCAAAACATCATTTCCCATCTTTTTCAAGGTTGCATAAACTTTTATTGAAATCCTTTTTTTGATATAGTCCTCTTTAGTCAAGTTTTGCTCTTCTTCCAATAGTTTTTCCTCCCTCAGAAAGTCAAATGGTATCTGAAAATCAGCTTGACCTTCCGACGTAAGTAATAGTAATAGTAGTAAAGTTGGAAGGGACCTTGGAGGTCATCTAGTCCAACCCCCTGCTCAGGCAGTAAACCCTACACCATTTCGGACAAATGGCTGTCCAGTCTCTTCTTAAAAACTTCCAGTGTTGGAGCATTTACTGCTTTTGGAGGCAGGCTGTTCCACTGGTTAATTGTTCTCACTGTCAGGAAGTTTCTCCTTAGTTCTAGGTTGCTTCTCTCCTTGATTAGTTTCCACCCTTTGCTTCTTGTCCTGCCTTCAGGTGCTTTGGAAAATAGCTTAATTCCCTCTTCTTTATGGCAGCCCCTGAGATATTGGAATACTGCTATCATGTCCCCCCTTGTCCTTCTCTTCGTTAAACTAGACATACCCAATTCTAGCAACCGTTCCTTATATGTTTTAGCCTCCAGTCCCCTAATCATCTTTGTTGCTCTTCTCTGTATTCTTTCTAGGGTCTCAACATCTTTTTTACATCGTGATGACCAAAACTGGATGCAGTATTCCAAGTGTGGCCTTACCAAGGCATTGAAGAGTGGTATTAATACTTCACGTGATCTTGATTCTATCCCTCTGTTAATGCAGCCTAGCACTGTGTTGGCCTTTTTGGCAACTGCCGCACACTGCTGGCTCATATTCAGGTGATTGTCTACTAGGACTCCGAGGTCCCTCTCACAGTTACTACTATTGAGCATGGTGCCACCTATGCTGTACTTGTGCATTTGGTTTTTCTTGCCTAAATGTAGAACCTTGCTTTTTTCACCATTGAATTTCATTTTGTTAGTTAGTGCCCAGTGTTCAAGTCTGTCCAGATTCTTCTGTATCTTAAGCCTCTCTTCTGGAGTGTTGGCTATTCCTGCCAGCTTGGTGTCGTCTGCAAATTTGATGAGTTCCCCATCTATCCCTTCATCCAAATCGTTGATGAAGGTGTTGAAGAGTACTGGGCCCAGAACAGAGCCCTGGGGCACCCCACTACACACTTCCCTCCATATAGATGCAGTTCCATTGAGGACCACTCGCTGAGTACGGCCGGTCAGCCAGCTACGGATCCATCTGGTGGTGGTTCTGTCTACCCCACATTTTTCTATCTTGTCAAGTAGTAGGTTGTGATCTACTTTATCAAATGCCTTACTGAAGTCCAAGTAAATTATGTCCACAGCATTCCTCTGATCCACTAATTTTGTCACTTGGTCAAAGAATGCAATAAGATTTGTCTGGCATGATCTATTTTTGACAAACCCATGTTGGCTTTTAGTAATGACTTTGTTTGCCTCTAGGTGTTCGTTGATTCGTTGTTTGATTATCTTTTCCAGGATCTTCCCAGGTATTGAGGTCAGGCTGATAGGTCTGTAATTTCCTGGATCCATTTTTTTTCCTTTTTTGAGGATGGGAACTACATCAGCTCTTTTCCAGTCCTCTGGTAGTTCCCCTGTGTTCCAGGATCTTTGAAAAATATAGTTCAGTGGCTCCGATATCACATCTGGCAGTTCCTTGAGAACTCTGGGGTGTAATCCATCTGGTCCTGGCGATTTGAACTCATCTAGGCTGGACAGGTGCTCACTAACCATTTTCTTGCCTATCTTAACTTGTGTTTCTATTTTGTTTTTTATGGCACTATTTTTGATAGGTTGATCTGTTTTTTCAAGTCATCTGACCATTTATATCAAGGCTTATTCCCGATATCGATTGCAAATCCAACTGTACATTTGCTTCTTCCATCTCAATAAGCTGAGAGCAAGTCTTTTGAATACGAACTACAGTTTCACTTAAAGCTTGTGCTTGACTTTGTCGATGTAAAGAAATCTCCTTTTTACAAGCAATTATCATCTCCGTGTTTTCTAAGATTTTATCCAAAATATATTTATAAATAGAGTCTGAATGGGTTTCCATTTTTATCATATTTCAAGACATTCTCTTTTTTGGGGAGACTATATTTAAACACAGTCACTCAATATCCATCTCCTCCCAAGTTTCTTAGTCTATTTCCTTTATGCAAATTCCAAGAGAAAAGAAAAAAAATAGCAAGAGCGATACGTAGTTTCAGCAGAAGAAGTCCCCCAACGAGTAATCAAAGTTAATCAAATAATCAGTCTTTTCAGAAAACATAAAAAATAAGCAAAAATAATACTCTCCAGATGTATAGTCTCTTAAGTCTCTCTAAAAGAAATTTTTTGGGGGCTCCAAAGTATTCTAAAAATAGAATCAGCCATTAAAACAAAAATAGGTTTCATCCTTTTCTTAAGCTTCTCCTCACCCCATTTAAAACACCGCTTCAACAAAAAGGGGAATAATTCCAGAAAAAAAAAACTTTTCACAGGAAAAAAAAAAGAAAATAGAGGTAAAAAAAATCTCACCGAATCTTCCACAGTGGGTCTGCTTGCTTATATGATCTTATGGCTTACAGTTGGCACAGCTAAATGATTGGCCATTTTACTGGCCGATCTTTACCCTGTCGGCCCAAAGGAGATACTCAGTGCACAGAGAACACCGCCACTCCTCTGCAACTATCCGAGAAGCCTCCTCAACAGTAGATGCTCCTCCAGAGCATCTTAGTAGCCCCTGCGCTGCTTGAGTCTGTAACATACACAGACCTGAAGAATATGCTGAAGGACAATTTCCATCCGAAGCTATCTGTAATTGCATGGAGGCACATTTTTGAGCAGAGGGACCAGAAGCCTGGTGAGTCTGCTGCGGAATTCATCGCTGCATTGAGACAAGCTGCCAGGCCTTGTGAGTTCAAGGACCTGGAAGAATGTTTACAAGACCATCTGCGGCCTTAGAAGCGGAGAACTGCAACAAAAAATCTTTGCTAAAACTGAAATCTCATTCCAAGATGTCTTACGTGAAGTTGCAGCTGAAGAAGCAGCAGATGGCGCTGTGAAGGCCTTGCAACTCACCAGAAGTGCTACAGCAGTTGTGTCCGTCCATCAAGAGGTTGCTCAAGAAATGCAGGACACGGATCCTGAAGAAGAGGTGGACAGACTTCACCAGCCTGCAGTACAAAGGCCGCAAGAAAAGCCAGTCAAGACTCTGGCAACCCTTCAGTGTCTTGCAAACGGGGGACGCCACAAGCGCTCAGACTGTCAGTTCCACTCTGCAATTTGCCAGGCATGTGGTAAGCAAGGCCACATTGCCATTGTCTGTTTGGGTGGCCAGCAGGTGCAACTTCGGATAGAGTTCCTTCAGAAAGATTGGAGTCACTTCCACAGAATTTTTAGGATTTAGAATTGATACCCTGCAGAATCCAAACTAAAGGCCATTCAGGAGGCCCCAAGTCCCAAGTCTAAAAGTGAGCTTCAGGCTTTCTTGGGACTCCTCAATTTCTACCACATATTTCTTCCCCATAAGACTGCAGTGGCTGAGCTGTTACACCAGCTCTTAGATAAGCAAGCTCCATGGCAGTGGACTAAAGTCCATGACAAGAGCTTTAATGAGGTAAAGGCCTTGCTCTCGTCAAATGCCATATTAGCACACTTTAATGAGCAACTGTCTGTTTGCATCACATGTGATGCATCCCCTTATGGGGTGGGAGCAGTACTTAGTCACCTGAAGGCTGACGGGACACAAGTCCCTATAGCCTACTATTCAAGGACCTTGTCATCTGCAGAGCATAATTACGCTCAGATTGACAGAGAGGCCTTGGCCATAGTGGCTGGTATAAAGAAATTTCATGATTTCTTATATGGCCGCCACTTCATGGTCTACACAAACTATAAGCCACTGCTGGGTTTGTTTACTAGGAACAAGCAAACCCCACACATCATTTCCCCACGTATCCTGAGGTAGTCCATTTTCCTATCAGCATATGACTACACGCTTATTCACAAACCTGGGAAAGAAATGGGCTATGCAGATGGCCTCAGTAGGCTACCTCTCACACAAATAGAGGCAGATCTTGCACCTGCTGTTCATATTCTCTCTATTCAGGAGCTGCCTGAATGTCCCCTCAATGCTAAGGACGTGGCTGCAGAAACTGCCACTGATCACACGCTTACACGCGTGCTGACATGGGTGTTGTCAGGATGGCCTGACATGTGTCTAGATGCTGCGTTTCAAAACTTCTGGCAAAGAAGGCACGAACTGTCTACATTTAAGGGGTGCCTGTTATGGGGTAGTAGAGTAGTTATCCCAGCCTCACTGAGGTCTAGAGTCTTGTCCTCTCTGCATGAGGGACATCTGGGCATTGTGCGCATGAAAGCGCTTGCACGCAGCCGCCTTTGGTGGCCTGGCCTTGATAAAGCTATCAAGGCCCAGGTGCACGGGTGCCAGGTGTGCCAACAGTCATGGCCTGAAATGCCTCAGGCCTCTGTACACAGGTGGGAGGAGACACAAACCCCTTGGTCAAGGGTACATTTAGATTATGCTGGGCTCTTTCAGGGGCAATTCTTCCTTATCCTGGTGGATAGCCATTCCAAGTGGCTAGAGGTTGTACCTGTCTTCTCCACTACTACTGCCAGGACCATCCAGGTGTTGAGAGGAATCTTCGTGACCCATGGGCTCCCTGAGGTCCTCGTCTCTGACAATGACCCACAATTTACTTCTTTTGAGTTCCAGACTTTCCTACAGGCCAACTTGATCTGGCACACAATGTCAGCTCCGTTCCACTCTTCCACCAACGGGCAAGCTGAACGGATGGTACGCACCACCAAAGATGCACTCAAAAGAATCACGCACAGTAGCTGGCATCACAGGTTAGCAGATTTTCTTCTTGCGCACCGCACCACACCTTGCACTGCCACTGGGAAGAGCCCAGCTGAACTCCACTGGGGTCGCCGTCTCATCACAAAATTGGACAGACTGCACCCAGACCAGGTGGCTTCACAGGTGTCACAGCCGTGGGCACCTAGGAGACTTCAGGTGTGCAATCCGGTCCGGGCAAGAAACTATGACCCGGGTCATCTTTGGGTCACTGCTGTCGTCTGCAAGTTCTCGGGGCCGCTATCATACAAAGTGACTTTGGGAGATGGCCGCATCCTTCGGCGCCACATTGACCAACTGCATTGGTGGCTGCCCAACCATGTCTCCACTCCTTGCTCTGCTCTCGGGGGGAGGGGGACCATGAATAAGTACACACTTCAGGTCAAAATCCTGGGAATCAGTCTTACAGTGCCAGTGGATTTTCGCAGGTTGCTGTTCATGTCCCTGTGGGGGAGCAAGGACATCCTCAAGGTTCAGCTATTGTTCCGAACAGGGAGTCTACAGATTGGGGGTCATTCCCGGGTTCTGCAAGTGCTCCAAACAGGAATTCTCCTGAGAGGGGGTTTGCCATAGAGGCGGCTCTTGACTCTGGCACCTCGGCCACATACACGGGGGGACTGGAACTACTGGGGCACTGCTTCAATGCAGGCCACTTCCGATGCTGGTCGTGGGCTCGAGGGACAATATTCCCAAGAGCAGTCCATTGTGGACTGGGAGAATTCCACTCCACCAGTGGGCTTGGGGATTTCCCCCCCTCTGAGGGAACCTGGCTGGGGTTCAGAGGATCCAGTCAGTCAGCTGCGGAGTAGGTCACCTGGAATCCGAAGGCATCAAAGTCCTGGTCTATCAAGCCCACCAGACGGGCTGGTAGGCCAGGCACCATTAAGTAGAAGTCCTGGTCTGCCTAGCCTGGCAGGTGAGCTGGCAGACCAGGCACCCTCCCTGACCTTGCGAAGGTCACAAAGGGCTAAGGGCCCTCCCAAGCATCTGGGAGATTATGTGAGGTTTCTGTCATCACAGAGGGAACCTTGCTAGTCTGTAACAGGATGATGTTGAACAACACCCGGTATAGCGTAATATATACCAGTTATGATTTTGGAGAGCGTTTGTTTAAGTTGACCTCATTATGTTATAAAAGGTACTCTGCTTGTGTGCAGGCTAGAGCAATTCCACTATTCCCGGCCAGGGAACAAATGCATTGTGTGTATAATTTGTGTGTTTCATCCAGGGGGGAGGGGTGTTGTGTCCTGGACCTGCTGAGGCAATTCAGCAGGCCCAGAAATGTTGCAAATGGTCCCGGGTAACCTAAAAGCTGCCCGGGACCAGACTGGTTGGCTCCGGTCTTGCGCGCATGTGCAAGGCGTGAAAAAAGGGGATTATGATAGGATGTTTTGGGAGACTATAAAAGGCCTGCACGCCTGTTATTTGCTGAGTGGTTCAGTGAAACAAATAAAGAACTTGGTTAACAACTCATGTGTCGCTTCAATGCTGCGAACCCCAATACGTAAAACCTACCAAAAACAAATTCCAGAAAATTTGGAAAGATTGAAGTAATGACAATTTAAGGGAGGGGTAACTGTGACTTCTTCAATGTTCCTAAAAATACGAACAAATTATCCCGAAGTGGCAAGTTTTCTTCACTATATATGAGTGCTTGAATTTCATTCCTGGATAGTATTCAGTGAACTTAAAAAGCCTTCTAAATCTATAATTTTTTATTTACTTTATTTAATTAAATTTATATGCTGCCCATCTCTTTATAAACTTTTATGCAAAGCACTGCAGGCAGAATATAGCATGGTGACATATATCAAGTCAGTCTATTTATCCATCTACTCAAAGACTGTCTAGAAAGAGACAGTAATCTGAAACTAAGCATCTTTGAGTGTGTGTGTGTGTGTGTGTGTGTGTGTGTGTGTGTGTGTGTGTGTGAGAGAGAGAGAGAGAGAGAGAGAGACAGAGAGACAGAGAGACAGAGAAAGACAGAGACAGAGACAGAGAGACAGAGAGAAGGGAAGCACAAGTGCCTCTCTCTGTCTCTGTCTCTCTCTCTGCAAATGGCGGAGGAGGACTGGGAGCTGCAGTAGAAGGCTGAAAGAACTGCATGCAACTCCAGAGCCGTGGATTGCCGACCCATGGTATAGATCAGGGGTAGGCAACTTTGGTTCTTTTTTGACTCGTGGACTTCAACTCCCAGAATTCCTGGGCTCAGCTTGGAAACCTCTACCTTTCCCCTCAGCATAGATGTGAGCCAGCCATGCTGAGGGGAAAGAAAGAGGTTTCCAAGCTGAGCCATGCTAACTCAGGAATTCTGGGAGCTGAAGTCCACGAGTTAAAAAAAGAGCCAAGGTTGCCTATCCCTGGTATAGATTATGCTTCTGATTAGTGTCTCTAAACACTAGTTTGTAGATTACTCATAGAGTAAATGTGTTTAGGGGAGCGGAATGTTCTAATCCTATGCCATGTGGGTTAATCACTGAACCTCACTTGGAAGGTATTAAGTTGCTCAAGTGTTTAGGTGAAGAAAACAAATTCCTTATTGGATTTAATTCCTCTTTCCAAAGAAGAATAAGGGAACTTATTATTAGGCTATTTAATCTCTCCTCCCTTATCTTCTTTTCTGAGATTTATACAGAGAAGAGAAAATATTTTTATCCCCACAAGATCTGGTAAAACTGCTAATAAAATATTGCTACTAGTCATTTGTTTAGCAGGAGACTTTAATGTGATTGTGGATGGGACAATAGACTATAAAAGCAGTAAAACAGGAAAAATTGGAAGAAGAAAACTACCTAAGACTGTTTTTAATATGATAGAAGAGATTGGACTACAAAATATTCAGAGGGAAATTAATCCAAGAAAATTACAATATACATTTTATTCAAATAGTCAAAAGTCCTGATCTAGAATCGACATGATTTGGATGACACCTGAACTAAGGATGAACATACAAGAAATTGAGATAGAACCAGGTACATGGGCAGACCACAACCCTTCACTTTAAAAGTGAAGTGGAGAGGAATACAAAAAACAAGATGGACTTTGAACCAATCTATATTAAAAGAGAATGTATAGAATTAGCAACAAAAGAAATGGAGTTTTTCTTTAAAGAAAATAAAAAAGAAGATACTCCATACAAAATGTATGGGATACAGCTAAAGCATATTTTAGAGGTATAGCCATAACCTACATGGCAAAGAAAAATAAACAGAAAAGACAGCAGTATTTTCTATTAAAAGAGAAATTTGGAAAACTAGAATCAGAACTGCAAATGAATCTGCAAAAGAAGACCTTGAAAAGAGAAATGGAAATAATAAAGCATAATTTAAATTTGTTGGACTCAGAAAAATTGGCACAGCAAATAAGAGCAAAACAAAACATTTTTGAAAATGCAAATAAACCAGGACGATGTTTAACTTATAAACTTAAAAAACAGAAGAAAATGATAAACAAATTAATAGATGAAAAAGGTGGTCTACAATTTTAAAATGAAGAAATAAAAAAGATAATTAAAGAATACTTCAAGAAACTTTATGATATATAAGAAATCCCAAGAGAGAGAATGATTCAATATTTGGGAGGAAATAACCTTCCAAAAATTCCAGAAACTTATAAGACTATGTTAAAGGAAAAAATAACAATGATGGAAATAACAGAGGCCATAAGAAGACAAAAAAATGAAAAAACACCGGGGCCAGATGAACTACAAGATACACTAAGTGAACCATTGAAAGATGCTTGCAATGAACTCTTGTTGGAGGCTAAACTTCCAAACACATGGATAGAAGAAAATATTACTTTAATACCAAAAGAAGATGCAGATTTGACACAAATAAAGAATTACAGACCGATATCGTTACTGAATGTGGATTATAAAATCTTTACTTCAATAATGGCAGAGAGACTGACACGATACTTAACTGAATTTATACATTCAGATCAGAATGGTTTTTTACCAAAGAGACAAATTAAAAATAATCTAAGAGTGATAATGGATGTATTAGAATACTATGAATTGCATCCAGGAAAACAAATGGCATTAGTATTTCTGGATGTTCAAAAGGCATTTGATAATGTTTCCTGGCAATTTATGATTTAACAATTAGAAATAATGAACTTTGGACAGAATTTTATAAATATGATAAAAACGATATACAATAAGCAAACAGCGAAAGTGATTGTGAATGGAGACTATACAGAGAACTTTGAGATAAAGAAAGGCACAAGGCAAGGATGCCCACTATCTCCACTGTTATTCATTTTCACTTTGGAAGTTTTGAATAGAAATATTAGACAAGATATAGAAATTAAAGGATTAGAAATAAAAGGTGAAATATATAAATTACAAGCATTTGCTGATGATTTGGTGTTTATTTTAGAAGAATCTTTGGAGATGATTCCTAAACTATTGGGAAAGATAGAACAGTATGGAGAAATGGCAGGACTGAAAATAAAAAGATAAGAAACTAAAGTAATAGTTAAAAAGCAAAAAAAAACCCCAACCAAATATCAGAAAAGACAGAATTGCAGATAGTTAAAAAGGTTAAATATCTGGGAATACAGTTAACGGCAAGATGTTCAATGACAAAAAAAGATAATTACACAAAATTATTAACTCAAATAAAATTGGATTTGGAAAAATGGAAAAACTTGCAACTGTCAATATTAGGAAGAATTGCCACAGTGAAAATGAATTTACTACCGAAAATCTTATTTCTATTTCAAATAATATCTATAAAATTGGAGATTTTTTTTTTTTTGAAGATTTGAACGCACTAATTTTGAAATTTATTTGGCAAGGAAAGAAAGCTAGAATTAAGTGGAAATTGTTACAAGATGCCAAGGAAAATGGAGGATTTGGCCTACTGGAGTGGTTTCTATATTATCAAGCATCTGTACTAACATGGGTAAAAGAATGGATAATTCTTAAAAACAAAAGGTTGTTATATCTGGAGGGGCGTGATTTACAATTGGGGTGGCATGCTTTCTTATGGTATGGGAAAAATAGAGTTCATAAATATTTCCAAAATCATTATATAAGAAATGCACTAACAACATGGGAAAAAATAAAAAGTAAAATATATTTAAAAATTCCAGGGTGGTTGTCAACAATGGAAGCATTTGTACAACCAAACTTAGTGGACTTTAAAAAAAATTGGACATATAGAGATATTCTAAACTCTGAAGGAAACTTAAAATATAAACAAGAAATGGAAAATCAGGGTATCAACCTAACATGGTGGACACATTTACAAATGCAAACTAGATAGGATAGAGATGTTAAAGCTGTGTTGGTAAGACATTGTTGACTTCGGATGAAAAATTAATTAAGAAAATGTATAATTTTTTTTAAACTTTAAGTCAAAGAAACAATGATAAGATGGGCAAAAAATTTTGGTTATAACATAGAATTAGAAAAATGGCAAAATTTATGGGAAAGAAACTATAAACTGACAATGTCAACTTCCTATGAAGAAAACTTATACAAAATGTGTTATAGATGGCACTTGCCACCAACAAGATTAGCAAAAATATTTAAAAATATGTCAGATAGATGTTGGAAATGTAAACATAAGTCACGCACGTATTATCATGTTTGGTGGACATGTGATAAAGTAAAGAAGTATTGGAAAAAGATACATACTTGGCTAGAACAGATGTTAGAAGAACAGGTTGATTTTAAACCTGAATTTTTTTTATTAGGTATAATGCCAGAAAAGACTAATAAACAAAGCTTATACTTGACTTTGCATGTCACAACAGTGGCAAGAATTATATTTGTGCAACACTGGAAAAATGAAGGAATACCATCAGATGAAGAAATAATTAAAAAAAATATTAGAATGCACAGAGATGGACAGATTGACTATGAGGTTGAAAGAAAAAGAAGAAACGGACTATTATCAAACCCAGAATTTATTTTACCATTGGCTGGAGGAAAGAAAAAAGGATTAGGAATTAAATATGTATTAGCATGTAAACTCAGACAGCACGTTGGTTGAAAAATTACTATTGTATGTATGGAAAAAACTAATAATAATAATAATAATAATAATAATAATAATAATAATAATAGTCCCCCAGTGAGGCACTACCTTGACGTGGTTGTGGGGCTTGTGTACTCTGAGGAAGATGAGAGCTATGCCAGAGGTTCAACCATACTGGACAGGTCTCATCAGAGGAGTCAGACAAAGAGTGTCTCTCCCATAAAAAATATGGTGAGACGTAAATTTCAGAATGCCATACCGGCTCGGACGTCGCCCGGGTTAACAAGGTCCGCACTAGATATTGGAGTTCCTGGATATCTGGTGAAAAATGGGTTACAGGACTCAGGACTGTTGGCTGAGCAACCAGGGCCAGCAGCTGCAGAACTACTGGAAGAAAAGGTGTTTACCCGTCGCAGATACACAGTGATGGAAAACAAAGAAATAATGATCTGTTACTACAGATCAAGTCCAACAAGGCGAGGATATCTAAAACGAATGCACCAATTCTGGAAAGAACAACATCCAGAATCAGAAATAACAGAACAGAGACTAGCAGATCAACGCCGATTTATAACACGAAATAAAGTATTTACAGAAACAGAATTGGACGAACTGCAAAGGTTTACCCAGGGCAAAGAAATCAAAGCCTTACAAGAAGTAATTCAGAATGTAGAGGCAAACCAGGGGGAGTTGGCAGTGAAAGAATCCAGTAGAGATATACAACTGTTCTCATTTGGAAACCAGGCACCTCTTCCTCAGGAAGAACAAAACCCTCTAACTAAAGAAATAAAAGAATTGAAACAAAGAATAATTGAGCATCTAGAACAGCACAAAAACAACAGAATAAGGCTGCCTGCATTGAAGCTTGTTCCAAAGAAACAGCTAGCACAAGCATTAAAAGATGCAAATACTGCAATAGCAAGTATAAGCACCAATTCACTGCAAGAAACAAACCAATTAATGTACAGCACAGCTGCAGTTATAACAGAATACCTGGGATGCAAAATCAACAAAAAAGAAAAACAAACAAACAGTGCACCACAAAAATGGAAGGTTAGACTAGAAAATAAGATCAGCAAGTTAAGATCACATGCAAGCAAGCTAGAACAGATGAAAGAAAAGAAGCTGAAGAACAAGAAGACCAAAGAATACCTAATCAAGAAATACCACTTAGAAACAAGGAAGATCAAGGAAGCACTGGAAATAATAAAGCAACAAATAACAGCTATAGCCAGGAAAATCAGTAGATATGAAGCTCGAATTGCAAACTATAGGCAGAACCTCCAATTTCAATCCAATCAGAAACGTTTCTACCAATCCATCAATGGAGAAACTGCAAGGAATCAGTCAGTACCTGACAAGGAAGAAACAGTGCAGTTCTGGAAGCAGATATGGGATAACCCAAAGAAATACAACAAGGATGCGGCTTGGTTAAAAGAGGTGGATGCAAATAAAACAGAAGTTGAAATGAAAGAACTAGTAATAACAACAAAAATGGTAGAAAAAAGAGCAAAGAAAATCAAAAATTGGTCAGCACCAGGTGAAGATGAACTGCATGGGTTTTGGTTGAAACATCTAACTGTTATACACCCACTCATTGCCAAGCAGTTCAACAATATACTACAAGGAGGAGAAATTGAAAAGTGGCTAACAACTGGGAAAACCTACCTAATAATGAAAAATCCAGCAAAAGGGGCAACACCAGGTAACTACAGGCCAATTACCTGCTTACCAACAACTTTCAAATTACTAACTGGTGTGGTAGCTGATGCAGTACAACAGCATCTAGTTGAAAACAATCTCTTTCCACCTGAGCAGAAAGGAAACCGCCCCAATAGCAGAGGAACAAAAGATCAACTCCTAATAGACAAAATGATCTTGGAAAACTGCAAGAGAAGGAAGACCAACCTGAATGTGGCATGGATTGACTACAAAAAGGCATTTGACTCTCTGCCACATGATTGGATAATCAAGTGCCTAGAAATAACAGGAGTAAGTAGAAACATCAGAAAATTTGTGCAAAAGATCGATGGCACAATGGAAGACACAGTTGCAGATCAATGGTGAAAAGCTGGGAGAGGTTAATATCAAGAGAGGAATATTTCAAGGAGATTCATTATCACCATTACTATTTGTTATTGCACTGTTTCCTCTGTCAACAATACTGAATAACTCAGGACATGGTTATCAAACATCAAAAACATCTGCTAGACTATCCCACCTCCTTTACATGGATGATCTGAAGCTGTATGGAAAAACATCATCTGAAATAGAATCGCTGCTCAACACTGTCCGTATATATAGCCAAGATATTGTAATGGAGTTTGGCTTGGACAAATGTGCCACACTTACTATCAAACAAGGAAAAATAGTGAAAACTGAAGGAATCAAGATGCCCCACGAAAATAACATTAAGAGTCTGGATGAGGAAGAGTACTACAAATACTTGGGTATCCTTCAAGCTGACAACATCAAGCACACTGAAGTCAAGAAAAAGATTAGAGGTGAATACATCAAGAGAGTGAAGAAGATCTTAAAGTCCAAACTCAATGGAGGAAATACCATAAAGGCAATCAACACCTGGGCAATCCCAGTCATTAGGTACACAGCTGGAATAGTGGACTGGACTCAAGCAGAACTAAAAGCAATGGATAGGCAGACCAGAAAAATAATGACAATGAATCATGCCCTTCATCCACGCAGTGACATTGATAGACTTTATCTACCAAGGCAAATAGGTGGGCGTGGAATGCTACAAGTACATCAGATGGTTGAAGAAGAAAAAATGGCTTTGGAAGAATATCTGAAGAACAATGATGAAGATGCACTGAAATTAGTATATCAGGAAGGCTTACTAACTACTGGAGAGACCAAACTGGCCTACAAGAAAGACCAAATGAAGAACAGAATAGAGGCATGGGAAGACAAAGCACTACATGGCCAATACATTAAAAAAATAGCTGGGAAAGCAGATAATAATAAAACCTGGCAATGGCTAAGAGCAGGAAAATTGAAGAAAGAGACCGAGGGACTAATTCTGGCTGCACAAGACCAAGCTTTAAGGACAAATGCATACAAAGTCAAAATTGAGAAGACAGCAACAGACAGTAAGTGCCGCCTATGCAAAGAAGCTGAAGAAACAGTGGACCACTGGTAAGCTGTTGCAAGAAGATTGCACAGACTGATTACAAGCAGCGGCATGACAAAGTAGCAACAATGGTGCATTGGAAGATCTGCAAAAAATATCATTTGCCTGTAAGCAAAAACTGGTGGGATCATAAAATAGAGAAAGTCATAGAAAATGATAAAATTAAACTGCTCTGGGACTTCAGAATTCAAACAGACAAGCACCTGCAACATAACACCCCAGACTTAACAATTGTCGATAAGAAAGACAAAAAAGTCTGGATAGTGGACGTGGCAGTGCCTGGAGATAGCAGAATAGAAGAGAAAGAACTGGAGAAGATAACAAAATACAAAGACCTACAAATAGAAATAGAAAGACTGTGGCAAAAGCAAGCAAGGGTAGTACCAATAGTCATAGGCTCCTTGGGTGCAATCCCAAAACAACTGGAGCACCACTTGAACACCATTGGCATTGACAAATTCGCTATTAGTCAATTGCAAAAGGCGGCCTTACTAGGAACTGCTTCCATCCTGCGACGATATCTGTAATACCATCAAACATCCACATCTGCCTATCCCAGGTCCTGGGTAAGGACTCGATAGGTAGACAAAATGCCAAATCCAGTCTGAACATCTGGCTGACTGTGCGATGATCGATAATAATAATAAAGTTGGAAGGGACCTTGGAGGTCATCTAGTCCAACCCCCTGCTCAGGCAGGAAACCCTACACCATTTCGGACAAATGGCTGTCCAGTCTCTTCTTAAAAACTTCCAGTGTTGGAGCATTTACTGCTTCTGGAGGCAGGCTGTTCCACTGATTAATTGTTCTCACTGTCAGGAAGTTTCTCCTTAGTTCTAGGTTGCTTCTCTCCTTGATTAGTTTCCACCCGTTGCTTCTTGTCCTGCCTTCAGGTGCTTTGGAAAATAGCTTGATTCCCTCTTCTTTATGGCAGCCCCTGAGATATTGGAATACTGCTATCATGTCCCCCCTTGTCCTTCTCTTCGTTAAACTAGACATACCCAATTCTAGCAACCGTTCCTTATATGTTTTAGCCTCCAGTCCCCTAATCATCTTTGTTGCTCTTCTCTGTACTCTTTCTAGAGTCTCAACATCTTTTTTACATCGTGGTGACCAAAACTGGATGCAGTATTCCAAGTGTGGCCTTACCAAGGCATTGAAGAGTGGTATTAATACTTCACGTGATCTTGATTCTATCCCTCTGTTAATGCAGCCTAGCACTGTGTTGGCCTTTTTGGCAGCTGCAGCACACTGCTGGCTCATATTTAAGTGATTGTCTACTAGGACTCCGAGGTCCCTCTCACAGTTACTACTATTGAGCATGGTGCCACCTATGCTGTACTTGTGCATTTGGTTTTTCTTGCCTAAATGTAGAACCTTGCTTTTTTCACCATTGAATTTCATTTTGTTAGTTAGTGCCCAGTGTTCAAGTCTGTCCAGATCCTTCTGTATCTGAAGCCTGTCTTCTGGAGTGTTGGCTATTCCTGCCAGCTTGGTGTCGTCTGCAAATTTGATGAGTTCCCCATCTATCCCTTCATCCAAATCGTTGATGAAGATGTTGAAGAGTACTGGGCCCAGAACAGAGCCCTGGGGCACCCCACTACACACTTCCCTCCATATAGATGCAGTTCCATTGAGGACCACTCGCTGAGTACGGCCGGTCAGCCAGCTACAGATCCATCTGGTGGTGGTTCTGTCTACCCCACATTTTTCTATCTTGTCAAATAAAAATGTATATATGAAAAAAAAATATTACTACTAGTCATAATTACCTGACCATATTACAATTTTTTGCCAGATAAAGTGATTGACAGTTTTGACAAGAGTTACATTCAGAAAAACCTACAATGTGTAGCTACCACTTTCAACATATATGAGCTAATTGGTAAGTTTGGATTTGGACATAAGTGCAGCATTCAAGAAGTGGCTTCCCCAAAATTTAAATTTCCAGTTTCAAATAAATATACTGGCAATCATTGACCTACAACTATAAGTGAGCCTGGAATTATGGTCGTAAGTCACAATGGTCATAAAGTTGAGACATTACATGACCGGACCTGATCTTTTTAACTTTTTTATGAAAATTGTTAAGCAAATACCATGGTTGTTAAATGAACACCATGGTTGTTAAGTGAATCCATTTCACCCAATGGTCATTCTTGCTGGAAATCAGAAGTAAATGTTGCAAACTGGCAAAATACATCAAAAATCATGGCCACCTGCCCATACGACACTGTAAACAGCTGTAAAGGTGAGCTGGTTGCCAAAAAGAAATCATGTAATCACACAGGAAGTGCAGCCATTGTAACCTCAAAATCAGGTCATAAATAGTTTTTGGGGATGTTTTGTAACCTTGTACAGTCATTAAGTTACAGGTCATAAGTCAAAGACCACCTGTTTTGTAAGTTTTCTTTAAAAATGTCTTTATAGGGGCTTCTTTGTTCTACTTAGAGTGGTATGTGTTTTGGAGCAGAAGAACCTTAAGAAATCAAAATTCTTCTTCAATAGTTACAATACTATAAGGTTTCATTGAGGTACAAGTAATTTTTCCCTCTTAATTATTAAAACCAATTCAAACATAATTACTTTAAGAACTGTTTAGAAGTGGTTGAAGTACACAATCTTTATAAGAGGATTCAAGTACTGAAGTATCCATACTAAAGTGCATTTTTTTTCTTTTTGCAGTTTTTAAAAATTTTCCAGAACTTTTCTGCTCCATATTCTCATTGCTGATATTTCTGCCTCTGCTTTTTATTTAGAGCTATTCTTCACTGGAGCTGAGACTGTAAAGCGAAACCATAAATGCTGGCAATATAGGAATATACCTCTAAGACAAACAGGTATCAGGTGTGCCATTTGAGCTAGTTATCAATTGTTAATTGCCTAGAGATCCTTAAACTAGATACCTAAATTGAAAAGACTGCTATCAGCAGCATATGCAAATTATATATATCCTATAGGTCAGGGGTGTCAAACTTGCAACGTCATGTGACATGTCGCGACATATCATGACTTTTTTTCCATTGCCCGCAATGGGATGGGCACGGTTTCGCCATGATGCATCCAGTCCATGGGCCGGCAGTTTGACACCCCTGTTGTAGGTGTTCAGGGCTTTAAAGGTAAGTGGGATACTAAATTTTTGTTGCTTTTCTATGCTTCTTCAATCTCACTTTTTCTCTTTGGTTAGAAAACTCACTCTAAACTGGGGAAATAGTGCAATAAATACATTTCCTGTATTTTAATACCAAATACAATCATAGCAACTTTTATAAAGCAAACAATAAAATATAAAATCATAAATATAAGACAATTGTGATTTATGGCACAGGCTTGAATAATTTAAAACTGAAACTAGGATTCATTTATGATGAGTGACAAAGTGTATTCTACAAAATCTCTACATGTTAAATATTCATGATAAATTACAGTTCTTGGGAATAATTAAAAATGAGAATTTAATTTAAAAAATTCTGTGAAGTTTAAAATGGCACAAATTTGTTGAAAGAAAAATCTTCATCAGGATCCAGTCCAAGCCAGGAATAAAGAAAATGGAGACTGGTTTAGAAAAAAAGATTGTAGTTTTTTGAAGAGCAGAGCCAGACAGAAATGTAGCTCTGGGAAAGCTGACTACATGGTGCTGGGAGTGGTGAGTTTTTATACCTTCTTGGGCTTTTGTGTTTGAAGTTGTTCCTCTGGCATGAACATGGTGCCTTTTTAGTATTCTGACGGTGGTGGGTTAATCCTATTATATCCTAAAGGTCATATCCGGCATCCTTGGGGCTGTGGCTGATGACTATGTCCTATGTTGGATTTTTGGGGTGAAAGGTTGTTGATTCAAGGGATCTTTGTCTTTCTAATCCCATCAGCTCTAAACTTCCTGGCTCCTGTCTTTCTGAAAGGATTATCAAATGTGCATTTCTAAAAGCTGGCCTGCTAGGTTTCTTCTTGGAGGAGAGAGACTTGGGGTTCTCTTTGCCTAAGATTTTTTATTATTCCTTTGGAGAAATATAATATTCTGTCCTTTTTAATATTCTCCCAAAATATTTCCTTCTCTAGGAGGGTGGGTGGGTGCTGACTTCCAATAAATTGAAATTCTTAAATGTGAAAATATGATAGCTGTTCTGTAAAATCACCAGTATTAGTGTATATTTTTCTTTCCACTATAAAAGCAGATGTGTGCAGGACAACAACAGGAAAAGAAACACACACAATAGCTCAAGAATTTTCAAAATGGCCACAAACTCCTTTCAAAATTCACTGCAAATTTAGTAAATTGCAAAAATATTCTTTTATGGATAAACAATATTACTGTCTTAACAATAATAACCCAGTCCAGAAAATATACAAGCTTTAGTTATGTGCTTATGTATGGATAGCAATCAATATACATGCTTTATTTATGTGCTTATGTATGGATACCAATCAATTTTTAAGCCACCACAATAACAATGTAACCTTACATGAAATATAAAACATTGAAAACATTAAAACAAGACAAGAAAAACAATAAAAGTAAAATAACCAACCTTAAATTACCATAATGAAAATGGAAAGCATCATAGAAATATTAAAATAATATTCCAATATCTGTGGTTCACAAATCACCTTGCCCTGAGCCTGATGAAAAAAGAAATATCTTTCAAGGCTTTATTAAAAGCAAGGTTAGGGCGATGTGCATGTCAGAGACAGATGCTACTCCAAAAGGCAGGGACAGCTATCGAAAAGGCACATCTTTAACATCCCATAAGATGATCTAATTTTAGCAATGGGACCTGGAGTATAAATTAGATTTCTATAGCTGAGAATAAACTTGAACCTTAGTCTACCTACTTTGCTTCAACATTGTAATCTCTATACACTACACTGTCATTCAAAAGAACAATGGGTTTCAGCAGAATGATGAACTGCTTTTCTCCAGTAGGAAAGGACAAAATATTTCATTGGTCAAAAGGCAGACAACCTACTGGACTTAATTATTTTGTCATGAGGCAAAGGGTAATAAAGATGAAGTTTCAGAACTGCTGACAGATTTACCTCCTATCATTCATTTAATCTGAAAAGACACTGAATCAACAGAATAAAGATCCCACAGAAACTTCACTGCAATCAACAATGCCCTTCAGAGTGATACCTTTGTCCTCTGATGGTCATTCAGGTGTTTTAGAAAAATGATAGCTTAAGCATTAAAAATAGCAGAAAACATGCAAAGGAGAAGAGAAGGCCATTGTTCAAATAAATTAATATATTGCACAGCTTTCTCCCTCCCTCTCTGCCTCTTTATTGTGTTATGTTTTGTTTTATAGTAATTATAACCAAAGTCTGATTAAAGAGTAAATGAAAAGGATTTTCTCCGGTACCAGAAGCAAAGTCTGTTTTTCTACATCACTAGTAAAAGTGAATTGCTAACTTCCAAGTATTACTCTACAGCTCTCAGCATCCCTCATTATTGGCTATGCAACTTGAACTGATGAATATGTGATTATTTCATAAGACAAAAGCTTCACATTTAAAAAGTGCATAAATGCTACATATCAACTTTGTAAAAGTAATGTTCAGTCAATATCACTACATACTGTATTTTTCTAAAGCGTTTTAGTAGCTGACAGGACTACTGTTACATATAAATTAAATAAATTAACTATAAATGATATTACATATAAATTAAATAAATAGCTTATAAGCTTCCCAATTTACTGCTTTTATTAGTAGTTTAATGCATATATGATTTAAATCACTTATAATTCAAGTTTTGCTTCTTGAAAAACCTTTGGTTATTATTATAGACCCCTTCAAATTGAAGACAAATATAATTTCAGAATGACTATATCATGTACAAATCCTGAGAAATATGAAACTAACCTTTAATAACTATAATCTATCTCATTACATAATGTTTCTGATACACTACATGAGTTCAACAGGGCTCAAAGTATTTTGCTGCTGATTTGTACTCAGTACGCAATGCATCTCACTGCAGTGTCCAACAATAGTCAGCCAGCACTGATGCCCAGTTGCCCTGATACTGTTTTTCCATTATGGCAATACCATGGTGAAAACTTTCATCATGTTCATGAGTGATTTTCAGGAAAAAGTCCAAGTGTGAATGCAGAAAATGAATCTTCAGTCACATATTGCACTTCATGCTCTTTAGGCCGTAAGAATTTTGTCAACAGCTGAACATATTTTGGTTCTGTCCTTGCCAAGAAAATTCTTAATGACATCTTTGAATGCTTTATAGGTGATTTTTCTCTGGTCCTACTAACAGATCTTCAAACCTTTTGTCATTGATAATGTATCTGATCTATGGACCACCAAAAATGCCTTCCTTAATCTTGACATTAGTTATTCTTGGAAACATCTCTCCCAAGTACAGAGAAGAGCAACAAAGATGATTAGGGGACTGGAGGCTAAAACATATAAGGAACGGTTGCTGGAATTGGGTATGTCTAGTTTAACGAAGAGAAGGACGAGGGGGGACATGATAGCAGTGTTCCAATACCTCAGGGGCTGCCACAAAGAAGAGGGAGTCAAGCTATTCTCCAAAGCACCTGAAGGTAGGACAAGAAGCAATGGATGGAAACTAGTCAAGGAGAGAAGCAACTTAGAACTAAGGAGAAATTTCCTGACAGTTAAAACAATTAATCAGTGGAACAACCTGCCTTCCGAAGTGGTGAATGCTCCAACACTGGAAATTTTTAAGAAGAGACTGGACACCCATTTGTCCGAAATGGTATAGGGTTTCCTGCCTGAACAGGGGGTTGAACTAGATGACCTCCAAGGTTTCTTCCAACTTTATTATTATTGATCATCGCACAATCAGCCAGATGTTCAGACTGGATTTGGCATTTTGTCTACCTATCGAGTCCTTACCCAGGACCTGGGATAGGCAGATGTGGATGTTTGATGGTATTACAGATATCGTCGGAGGATGGAAGCAGTTCCTAGTAAGGCCGCCTTTTGCAATTGACTAATAGCGAATTTGTCAATGCCAATGGTGTTCACGTGGTGCTCCAGTTGTTTTGGGATTGCACCCAAGGCACCTATGACTATTGGTACTACCCTTGATTGCTTTTGCCACAGTCTTTCTATTTCTATTTGTAGGTCTTTGTATTTTGTTATCTTCTCCAGTTCTTTCTCGTCTATTTATGTGAAATGGAGGCAAAAATATCTTTGTTGGGTAAACCAATGCTTCATATGCCACATTTTTTATCCATTTCTTTTCAGAATGGCCACCTCTTTTTAATGTAATGTGATTCTCTTCCATGGCTGTTGAATTCGCACATAATACAACAGTACTTAGTATATCCAAGTTGCGTTTCAGCAGCATAGCCACTACTTTTAGATATCTCCAGATATTCTACTTATTTTATTTATTTATTTATTTACAAATATTTATATGCCGCCCAATCCCAAAGGACTCAGGGCGGCGTACAAAGTTAAAAACAGTCATAAAACAATAAAATAATCCAGTCATACCACGAGTCCGATCATATCCCGGCCCTCCGGGGACATCAGCCCCAGGCCTGCTGGAACAGGAGAGTTTTAATGGCTTTCTTAAAGGCCGGCAGGGTGGGAGTAGTTCGAACCCCAGGGGGAAGTTGATTCCACCAGGTCGGAGCCACCACAGAAAAGGCCCTTTCCCGGGGGCCCGCCTGCCGACATTGTCTGGCCGACGGGACCTGAAGGAGGCCCAATCTATGGGACCTCACCGGTCTCTGGGAGCTGTACGGCAGAATGCGGTCCTGTAAGTAACCTGGCCCTATGCCATGAAGGGCTTTGAAGGTGATAACCAACACCTTGAATTGCGTCTGGAGACCCACAGGAAGCCAGTGCAGCTCGCGGAGGATAGGTGACACGTGGGCGTACCTTGGCGCGCCCACAATCGCTCTCGCGGCTGCGTTCTGAACCAACTGCAGCCTCCGAACGCCCTTCAAGGGTAGCCCCATGTAGAGCGCGTTACAGTAATCCAGTCTTGAGGTGACAAGGGCATGAGTGACTGTGAGTAAAGCCTCCCGGTCCAAATAAGGCCGCAACTGGTGCACTAGGCGAACCTGTGCAAAGGTCCCCCTGGCCACAGCCGATAGATGTTGTTCCAAATTTAGCTGTGAGTCCAGGAGGACACCCAAGTTGCGTGCCTGCACTGAGGGAGGTAAATTTGCCCCCCCCCAGGACTAAAGATGGACCATCCAGTTGGCCTTTGGGAGGCAAGACCCAGAGCCACTCGGTCTTGTCAGGGTTGAGTCTAAGCCTGTTCACCCCCATCCAGACCCTCACATCTTCCAGGCACCGGCACATCACGTCGACTGCTTCACTGAAAGGACACGGGGTGGAGATATACAATTGGGTATCATCCGCGTACTGATGATACCTCACCCCGTGTCGCCGAATGATCTCACCCAGCGGTTTCATGTAGATGTTAAAAAGGAGGGGGGACAGGACCGAGCCCTGAGGCACCCCATAATCAAGGCGCCTAGGGGTCAATCTCTGTCCGCCCGCCAACACCGACTGCGACCTGTCAGAGAGGTAGGAGGAGAACCACCGCAATACGGTGCCGCCCACCCCCACCTCTCCGAGACAACGCAGAAGGATACCATGGTCGATGGTATCGAAAGCCGCTGAGAGGTCAAGAAGCACCAGGATAGAGGAATAACCCCTATCCCGGGCTCGCCAGAGGTCATAGGTCAGTGCGACCAAAGCAGTCTCAGTGCTGTAGCCGGGCCTAAAACCAGATTGAAAAGGGTCCAGATAATTGGTTTCATCCAAAGATCGCAAGAGTTGAGACGCCACCACCTTCTCTACAACTTTCCCCACAAAGGGGAGGTTGGAGACGGGACGAAAGTTCTTCAAAACAGCTGGGTCCAGGGAAGGCTTCTTGAGGAGGGGCCTCACCACTGCTTCCTTTAAAGGTTGCGGGAAAGACCCCTCCATCAAGGAGGCATTGATTATCGCCTGGAGCCAGCCTCGTGTCACCCCTACTGGCAGAAACCAGCCAGGAGGGGCACGGGTCCAATAAACAGGTGGCGGCATTCATTGCCCTCACGGCCTTGTCCACTTCATCAGGGGTCACAGGCTCAAACTCACTCCAGATAACATGACTAAGACCAGCCCCTGGCAACTCGGCTGGCACTGCCCAGTTGGAGTCCAGGTCTCTCTGAATCTGAGCGATTTTGTCTGACAGAAACTGAACAAACTCCTCAGCTCTCCCCTGCAAGGGTTCCTCCACCTCCTCCACTTTAAGAAGGGAGCGGGTCACCCTAAACAAGGCGGCCGGGCGAGATTCTGCGGACGCAATCAGTGCGGAAAAGTGAACACGCTTTGCCGCCCTTATCGCCACTAAATAAGTCCTAAGATAGGCTCTTAATAGTGATCGGTCAGATTCAGAGTTACTGGCCCTCCAACGTCGCTCTAGACGTCTCTTGTGGCGCTTCATCTCCCGGAGCCCCTCAGTAAACCAAGGCACCCTCCGGGGACCACCACCACAGAGAGGTCGCAAAGGCGCAATTCGATCCAGGGCCCCGGACGCCGCCTCATTCCAGGCCGCAACCAGGGACCCGGACGAGTTGTGGACAAGGGAGTCAGGTATTTCCCCAAGCTCCTCCTGGAACCGATCTGGGTCCATTAGGCGCCTGGGGCGGAACCACCTAGTCGGCTCCCTCTCCCTGCGATGGGGGAGTGATGCTCTGAAGTCCAGCCTCAATAGGAAATGATCTGTCCATGACAATGGCGAGATCTCTATTCCGCTTAATTCCAGATCATGTCTCCATTGCCCCGAGAGAAACACAAGGTCGAGTGTGTGACCACCCCTATGAGTTGGATCCTGAATGACCTGGGTCAGGTCCATGGTTGCCATGGAAGCCATGAACTCCTGCGCCGCCTCTGAGCGATCGCCGAGTGATGGCAGGTTAAAGTCCCCCAGTACTATAAGTCTGGGGAACTCCACCGCCAACCCGGCTACTGACTCCAGCAACGCAGGCAGGGCTGTTGCAACGCAGCTGGGAGGTAGGTACGTCAGCAGCAAGCCCAACTGAACCCGTGAACCCAACTTCAATAGGAGGGACTCACACCCAACAACCTCCGGGCAGGAATCCCACGAGGGCGCAAGGACTTCCGAGCGATGACTGCCACTCTCCCACCCCTGCCCTGATGTCGAGGCTGATGAAGCACCACAAACTCATCCGGGCACATCTCCGAGAGGGAAACACCCCCCTCAGGGCCCAGCCAGGTTTCGGTTATACATGCCAGGTCCGCCCCACTGTCCAATATTAAATCACGGATAAGGGGGGCTTTGCTGACAACGGACCTGGCATTAAGCAACAGCAGCCTACAATCAGGGCCCTGTACTCCCCTATCACCAGTACTACAGGATGAGCCTTTTGAGGGGCCAGAACAAGGAATCGCTCTAACATAGCAAGTCCTCGTTCCCCAAAGATGGCCTGCCCCCCGGCTCCCGCCATATCTGCCCATCCCAGTCATGACCGGGATACTCCGACCTTCTCTCCTCCCCGGAATACCCCCACCCTCACCAGTCTTCTCCCTTCCTGACCGGACTCGCTTTCCATACAAACCAAGCCCAAGGGTAAGTCCTGCCCCCCCTACTTTTGCTATTGCACTCAGCAGAGGGGGTACCAGGCTCCACCCCCGACTCCACCATTCTCATACCCCAAACACTCAATACACATTCACACTCAATTTATATACATAAAAAGTAAAAATTTTCGCATTCATATGCCCTAAATACAATAATAAATTTATATATAACAGGGCCACCATTCATCTACATGCATACTCACACCCACAACAAACATTGTCTAAAAAATAGTATTGCCCCTCTGTGTCCCAGGCTGGTCCAATGTGGCCGGCTAGATGATCATTAGGTACTTGTCTTGGGGCAGACCGTACTTGGCCTTATGCTCCTCAAAGAGCTGGGTCAACTTCTCCAAGTTGTTACTGGCCGTCACCGCAACGGCGGCAATTGCTGCCAAGGCAACGGGCGAAGTCACACGGGGAACCCAGGTCACTGGAGAAGGCTCCGCCGTGGAGCCTGAGGAAAACGACGAGGCGGCGGCAGCGATGATAGCGGAGAAGGAAAAGGAAGCCACACACGGGGCAGCGAGGGTTGGCTGAGCGCCGGGCCGGATTGCCCAGGCGGGCTGCTGCGGCAAGGCCTGCCGCCACGGGGGGGGGCTGTGGCTGCTGGTAGAGCAGGCCGACACTCTCCAGCGGCAGAAAGTCAGGCTGTGGGTCGCTGCCATGCGGGACGCGGGATATGCCGGGCAGCGGGGACGAGGCGGTCGCGGCCTCCAGGCACAGCAAAGCGGCCGAGGCGAAAGACGAAAGCCCTACACAAACCCAGTTAGAAAACTGGCTAACCAGACCAAGCTTCAGTGGAAAGGAAGCCATGAGGGTAAGAACGCTGGGCTGGGCAGGGTAAGGCGGGGCAGCGGCAGCTGGAAAAGCCCCGGACGAGGCTTTTAATACTTGGGGTATTGGATGTGCTTCAATAGCAGTTCTATGTTTCTATACGTTTCTTTCATATGTATAGCATAGGCAAGAGGTACTGAAGAGTGTAAATTGCTATTGTGTAAAAACTGAAGATTTCTATAAAACGGTACATGATAGATTAAATTACAGGTTCTTTTTCTGAATTAGCAGCCCAAACTCTAGAAGATATATACAAAAGTGTTCAGGAAGTAAAATCTTTGTTGTCCAGTGTAATTATAAAAGGTAAAGTTGGAAGGAATCTTAGAGTTCATGTTATCTGTCCCACTGCCCAGGAACATCTACTAAAGCATTTTCCCCAATGTAGGCCATCCAATCTCAATTTAAAATCTTCTAAGGAAAATTTATCACCTCCCATGATATTTCCACTGTTGAATAACTGATTGACTTGGAAATCTTTCCTGATATCCTGCTGAATTCGGTTTCCTTATGATTTAAACAAGCTCTCATCTTTAAATGACAGTTTTTCAGATACTTAAAAATAGACAACATTTCCCCTGCAGTCTTCTGATTGCCACGCTAAAAATATCTAGTGTTTTCAACTGTTCTTTGAAAGATCTTTCTTACAAGTGTTTTACCATCTTGGTTGCTCTTTCTGCACTTTATCAATATTCTTCCTAAGCTGTAATGCCCAGGTATGGACACAATAATATTCTAAATATGGTCTGACCAATATGAATAGAGAAGAATAATTACCTCTTGACTCATCTACTGTTGATGCAGCCTAGGATTATATTATTTATTTATCTCTTCTCTCTATCCCTCTCCCTATCCCTCTGCAACTGCATTACATTGTTGTTTCATGTTCAGTTTTTTATCCATGAAGACACCTAGCTCTTTATGACATATACAACTTTTCAGTATATTGCCTCCCTTCCCTTCTAATTTTTCCTACCCAAAATTAAGATTCTGCATATGTCTTTGTGGAAATTGATCTTGCTAGTTGTTTCTCATTATTCTAATTTAACAAGAATCTTAATCTTGGCAATCTGTTGAATTTTAATATCGTCTTTTAAGTTGTTTACTATTCCCCTTATCTATCATATCTAATCCTTTATCTGAGTCATGTGCAAGGATGTTGAATATCATAGATCAAGGGAAGACCCAATCAAGGAATATGACTTTTTTTACTATTTTATTTTATTCAAACGGTTAAAATACAAAAGAAAAAATTAAACAGAAACAAAACAAAAATAAACAAAAACATTGAAAATAATGTGAATAAAAAAGACAAAAACATATATTACCACCACCACCCCAGTTAAACACTGATAAATCATTTGCAACAATAATAGCTTCCCCTCTCTTGCAAAGCAGGTCCAAAATTTATCTTGTATATCTATTTAGTAATAATAATAATGATAAAGTTGGAAGGGACCTTGGAGATCATCTAGTCCAACCCCCTGCTCAGGCAGGAAACCCCGTAACATTTTGGACAAATGGCTGTCATGTTTCTTCTTAAAAACTTCCAGTGTTGGAGCATTCACCACTTCTGGAGGCAGGTTGTTCCACTGATTAATTGTTCTAACTGTCAGGAAGTTTCTCCTTAGTTCTAGGTTGCTTCTCTCTTTGGTTAGTTTCCACCCTTGTCCTGCCTTCAAGCGCCTTGGAAAATAGCTTGACTACCTCTTCTTTGTGGCAGCCCCTGAGATATTGGAACACTGCTATCATGTCCCCCCTCGTCCTTCTCTTCGTTAAACTAGACATACCCAATTCCAGCAACCGTTCCTTATATGTTGTACCCTCCAGTCCCCTAATCATCTTTGTTGCTCTTCTCTGTACTCTTTCTAGAGTCTCAACATCTTTTTTACATTGCGGTGACCAAAACTGGATGCAGTATTCCAAGTGTGGCCTTAACAAGGCATTGTAAAGTGGTATTAATACTTCACGTGATCTTGATTCTATCCCTCTGTTAATGCAGCCTGGCACTGTGTTGGCTTTTTTGGCAGCTGCAGCACACTGCTGGCTCATATTTAACTGATTGTCCACTAGGACTCCGAGATCCCTCTCACAGTTACTACTATTGAGCAAGGTACCTCCTATACCAGGGGTAGGCAACCCAAAACACTCAAAGAGCCACTTGGACCGGTTTCCCACCAAAAACAAAACACCGGGAGCCGCAAAACCCTTTTGATATCTAAAATGAAGATAACACTGCATATATGCTTTTTTACCTTTATTATAGGTGTGTGTGTGTGTGTGTGTATGTGTGTGTGTATGTGTGTGTGTGTGTGTGTGTGTGTGTGTGTGGTGTGTGTGTATATATATATATATATATATATATATATATATATATATATATGTTTTCTGAGGTTTTCGCGGGTTGTTTGTATGTAGGTCTTTGGTTGTTCGGTTTTTCTCCCGCGTAAAATTGGAAGTGTCTTGGCGACGTTTCGACGAAGTCCCATTCGTCATCTTCAGGCTGGTGTTTTCAGCTTTCGTGCTTCGAGCAGCAATGTGTGGTCTTAGCTGTTTCTTCCTTTTAACTGCCAGTGGGGGTATGAACTGATTGGGTGGGAGCTTGGCTGTGTTCTGATTGGGTGGAGGTGTGTTCTGATTGGTTAGGGGCGTGGCTGTGCTCTGATTGGCTGGGGGGTTGGCTGTGCTCTGATTGGCTGGGGGGTTGGCTGTGCTCTGATTGGCTGGGGGAGTGTTCTGTTTGGTTGTGCTCAGGTTAGTCTGAGTTGCAGAGGGGTTTAAGATTTTGGGCTGCCTTGCTATTTTTTGGCTTCGCGTTTGTGGTCTTGCCTCATTTTCATGGAGGGTGTCAGTTTGCTTCATGTATGGATTGGAGGGCTTTAAAGTGGCTAATGATGCAGCTCTGGTCTGGCTTCTGGTTTGTGGTCGTGCCTCATCATCGGTGTGGCTTTGGGTTTGCTTTTTGCGTGGATGTGTGGTGGTGACATCCTGTGTGGTTTTTGTGAGTGTGGGTCTGGTATCATTTTTTGTATTAGGGAGTCGTTTGTCAATAAGGGCGGGTTTCCAAATGGCTGGTAGGCGGGAGGTATCATCTCGCTTGTTCATGCTGTGTGGGCGTTTTTCTATCTCGATGGCTTCTCTGATTATTCTGTTATTAAAATGTTCACTTTTGGCAATGTTCTGGTATTTTTAAAGTCAATTTCATGTCCTGTGGCTTTAAGGTGTTGGACCAGGGAAGATGTTGGTTCCTCTTTTTTGACTGAGTTCTTATGTCTTCAATGCGTGCACTTATTCTTCTGTTGGTTTGTCCGATGTATGTGGTGGGACAAGTGGTGCATGGGATTTCGTATACTCCTTGATTTTCTAATTCAATTTTATCTTTGGGGTTTCTAAGGATGGTGGATATTTTTCTGTTTGTGCAGAATGCTGTTTTGATGTTGTGTTTATGGAGGATCTTACTGATTCTGTCTGTGGTGCCTTTTATGTATGGGAGGAGGGCTTTGCCGTTTTCTTGTTCTTCGTCTTGGATTTTAGTGGGGGTTTCTTTTTGGATTAGGTTTGTAATCTTATTTCTTTGGAATCCATTGGATGTTAGTACATTGGTGAGAGTGTGTAGTTCGGTTTTTAGGTGTTGTTCGTCAGCTAAGCGTTTTGTTCTGGAGATGAGTGTCTTGGCTACAGAGTTGATCTGTGCTGGGTGGTGGTGTGAGAGAGCGTGCAGATAGCGGTTTGTGTGTGTTTTCTTCTGGTAGATGGTGTGTCCTAGGGAGCCATTGGATTTCTTGTAGACTAAGACATCCAGGAAGGGAAGTTGGTTGTTAGCTTCTGTTTCCATGGTGAACTGTATTTTTGGGTGTAGGCTGTTGAGTTGTGTGAGGAAGTTGTCCAGTTTTTCTTTCCCATGTGGCCAGATTATGAAGGTGTCGTCTACATATCTGAGCCAGAGTTTGGTTTGTGATCCGATTTTTCTAGAGCTTTGTTTTCAAAGGGTTCCCATGTAGAGTTTGTCAATGACAGTGAGAGGTGATTCAAAAATACCCGACCATTGCCAAAAGTGAACATTTTAATAACGAATATCAGAGAGCCATCGATATAGAAAAACGCCCACACAGCATGAACAAGCGAGATGATACCTCCCGCCTACCAGCCATTTGGAAACCCGCCCTTATTGAAAAACGACTCCCTAATACAAAAAATGATACCAGACCCACACTCACAAAAACCACACAGGATGTCACCACCACACATCCACGCAAAAAACAAACCCAAAGCCACACCGATGACGAGGCACGACCACAACCAGAAGCCAGACCACGGCTGCATCATTAGCCACTTTAAACCCCTCCATCCATACATGAACAAACTGACACCCTCCATGAAGAGGAGGCACGACCATGAACGCGAAGCCAAAAATAGCAAGGCAGCCCAAAATCTTAAACCCCTCTGCAACTCAGACTAACCTGAGCACAACCAAACAGAACATTCCCCCAGCCAATCAGAGCACAGCCAACCCCCAGCCAATCAGAGCACAGCCAACCCCCCAGCCAATCAGAGCACAGCCAAGCCCCTAACCAATCAGAACACACCTCCACCCAATCAGAACACAGCCAAGCTCCCACCCAATCAGTTCATACCCCCACTGGCATTTAAAAGGAAGAAACAGCTAAGACCACACATTGCTCCTTGAAGCACAAAGCTGAAAACACCAGCCTGAAGATGACGAATGGGACTTCGTCGAAACGTCACCAAGACACTTCCAATTTTACGTGGGAGAAAACCCGAACACCAAAGCCCTACATACAAACACCCGCGAAAACCTCAAAAACAAATATTGAACCTCTAGTAACGGGTAGGAAATCCACATCTGACCAGGACCTATGAAAACTTGAATTCCAAAGAGCTTCCATTTTATGCGACTCACATTCTACCAACTGCCGAGATCAAATCTAATCCCCACAATGTTTCCAATTGAAATTCCACTCCAACTCTGCAGCCACCAAATGCATCCTGAAAAGAACAGAATTGGCCCTAATCAGAAATGAACTTCACACAAAAAGATTCCTCCTAGACCGAATCAACAAAGATCTCCTCACACTTCACCTCAAACTCAGCAACCAGATCCACCCCGCGCTTTGGGACAAATCCAAACAACTCGCTGTCTGGAGAGCCAAAACACAGACCACCCTCAAGACAGACACACACACCAACAAACTCCGAAGACTACAAGAACGCCAGAAACAAACCCCTCCTCCCTCACAGCCACACATGAAACAAACAGGGCATAACATCTCAGATAGGATCCTCACCAAAGCCGAAACCAATGTCCTTTCCAAAGGATTCAACTTTGCAGTCACTCCCAAACACATCCCCACTGAAACCACTATATGTGGAGTTGAAACCAGCCTGACCAAAATCAACCCCGACGATGCTAACAGAATCAGACTCGAAATCACCAACATCCTCTGTACCAGCAAGCCACCCAAAAGCAACTTACCCAAAGAGGAACAGACAGCACTACGTAACCTGAAAGAAGACACCAGCATAATAATCATACCAGCAGACAAGGGCAACGCCACGGTGGTTATGAACACATCTGACTACCAAACCAAATTAACCAACCTACTCCAAGACTCCACATACAAAACCCTAAATACAGATCACACCACCTACCTGGAAAAAACCACCAGATCCAAAATAAAAGCCTCCCCCATTAGCGAAGAGATCCAGCAAAGAATCATTCCCAGAGAGAAATCATCCAGATGCCCCAAACTCTATGGTCTCCCCAAGATACACAAGGAAGGAACCCCACTCAGACCTATAGTCAGCTCCATATGCTCACCTCTACAAAACCTAGCCAAATTTCTCGCCAAACAACTACAGCCCTATGCAGAATCCATCACCTCACACGTACAAAACTCATTCCACTTTATAGAGATCATAAAGAAACAAAACTTACAGCCCAGCGACCTACTTGTGAGCTTTGATGTCATATCCCTCTTCACCCAAGTGCCTATCAAAGAAGCCTTGACAGCTATCCAAAACCAATATAACCCCCCCAAACACATCTTAGGATCGGAAACAACCCGTCCTATCCAACACTACTTTCATCTATAATGGACAAAATAACGAACACAGAAGGAGCACCCATGGGATCACGCCTCTCACCTGTCATTGCAAACCTCTACATGGAACACTTTGAAACCCAAGCTCTAGAAAAATCGGATCACAAACCCAAACTCTGGCTCAGATACGTAGACGACACTTTCATAATCTGGCCACATGGGAAAGAAAAACTGGACAACTTCCTCACACACCTCAACAGCCTACACCCCAAAATACAGTTCACCATGGAAACAGACGCTAACAACCAACTTCCCTTCCTGGATGTCTTAGTCTATAAGAAATCCAATGGCTCCCTAGGACACACCATCTACCAGAAGAAAACACACACAAACCGCTATCTGCACGTTCTCTCACACCACCACCCAGCACAGATCAACTCTGTAGCCAAGACACTCATCTCCAGAACAAAACGCTCTCACAATGTACTAAAACATCCAATGGAGTCCAAGAAAATAATGATTACAAACCTAATCCAAAAGAAAAATCCGCTACACTGTAAAATCCAAGACGAAGACAGAAAACGGCAAAGCCTCCTCCATACATAAAAGGCACCACAGACACGAATCACAGTAAATGATACTCTAATACACAACATCCCCAAAACAGCATTCTGCACAAACAGAAAAATAATCCACCATCCTTAGAAACCCCAAAGATAAAATTGAATTAGAAAATCAAGGAGTATACGAAATCCAATGCACCACTTGTCCCACCACATACATCGGACAAACAAACAGAAGAATAAGTGCACGCATTGAAGAACATAAGAACTCAGTCAAAAAAGAGGAACCAACATCTTCCCTGGTCAAACAACTTAAAGCCACAGGACATGAAATTGACTTTAAAAATACCAGAACCATTGCCAAAAGTGAACATTTTAATAACAGAATAATCAGAGAAGCCATCGAGATAGAAAAACGCCCAAACAGCATGAACAAGCGAGATGATACCTCCCGCCTACCAGCCATTTGGAAACCCGCCCTTATTGACAAACGACTCCCTAACACAAAAAATGATACCAGACCCACACTCACAAAAATCACACAGGATGTCACCACACACATCCACGCAAAAAACAAACCCAAAGCCACACCGAT